>NC_047586.1:3690000-3842500 GCF_011004845.1 Esox lucius | reverse complement strand
GCTAAATAATTGACATTTATAAGGATAAATGCCATAAATGTCGAGCATGAGCCTGGGTGCTAAGCTAATTTCTAGTGTGAGGCTGAAATTGTTTGCTAGTGGCTAGGCAACTGACAGTAACCTTGAAGCAGGTGGACAGTGTTTATAAGCCTTCTTCTCTGCCTAAATGCAGTGGAACAGAAACCTAGAGAGAGAAAGCAAGAGAAGCAAAGGGAAAAGAGTGAGAGAGAGAAATAAAGGCTTGCTGGCTAAGGAGTTGTTTTTTTCTACCTCTATTCTTTCACTCCTCTACCCCTTCACTCCTCTGCCCCTTTGCTTGTCTGGGATTTACAGTATGTGACTAACTCACTTATATAGGCCCGTTTTTATGTAAGATGTCCTTGAGTGTTTTGAAAGGCGTCCACCAAATAACATGTTATTATTATTATTGTGTGGTTTAGTTCCCCATCTTTTACGTCTATACCCCATATTTACCCCATGTTGATGACCTCCTGGGTGTGTGTTAGATTCACGGGGAGGACCTGGAGCTGATGACCTCCTGGGTGTGTGTTAGATCCACGGGGAGGACCTGGAGCTGATGACCTCCTGGGTGTGTGTTAGATCCACGGGGAGGACCTGGAGCTGATGACCTCCTGGGTGTGTGTTAGATCCACGGGGAGGACCTGGAGCTGATGACCTCCTGGGTGTGTGTTAGATCCACGGGGAGGACCTGGAGCTGATGACCTCCTGGGTGTGTGTTAGATTCACGGGGAGGACCTGGAGCTGATGACCTCCTGAGTGTGTGTTAGATTCACGGGGAGGACCTGGAGCTGATGACCTCCTGGGTGTGTGTTAGATCCACGGGGAGGACCTGGAGCTAATGACCTCCTGGGTGTGTGTTAGATCCACGGGGGAGGACCTGGAGCTAATGACCTCCTGGGTCTGTTTTAGATCCCAGGAGTTAGAATGGGGTTGGACTCTGTTCTGTTCTCCGTGTCAGCGTAAGCTGAGCTGTGCTGTCTGTTTTACTGCTGTGTAATGGAGTGTGTGTGTGTGTGTTAGTGTGCGTGTGTGCTGTGAAAGAGATACTGTGTATATGCTTGTATGTGTGAACCCGAAATGCTTGTGTTTGTGTGAAACTTTATTTCTGTGTGTGTGTGTTTGCGTGTGTCTATGTGTGGGTGTCTGTCTGTCTGTGGGTGTGTGTGTTGGACGATAACATTGCTGTGGTCCAGTGCTCCCCACTTGGTTGGTTTTGTGCTCTCACATTCCCTGGATTCTTGTGGCAGGACGTCAGTCATTTGTAAAAGAGTGCAGCCAGCAGGAAAAAGATCTGGTTCGGTCCGGGCGGGGGGGGGGGGCTGTTTGTGTGGTGTGTGTGTCGTTTGTGTGAGACCACCCCACCCCAGTCCATTGTCCCCTGAACGGAGCAGAAAGACCCACTCGAGGGGGTGTTGGTTATATTCCTGTTGTCCATTACCCACTTCCCTGACGTCTCCAGCACCGTGGGCCTCTGGGAGAACCGGGCTGCCTCTGCAGGTGTTGAATAGAGCCCATCTCATCCCAGGGTTGGACGGGACACATGGTAGATGGGTTAGTCTGGGCTGTGGACCGGACCAGAGGCCCCGTCAAGCAGGAAGGTGTTGCCTGTGCTTGGAGAGAGTGTCAGAAATACTGACTTGAGATCTACCGACAGACTTGATGACTGACTTACTGAACGACTGACGGTTTCAGTTTGGTTGTTCTCGCTTCTACTTAGAAAGGCCTGGGGTCTCTGGGAAAGAAGCAGAGTCTGGGGGTCTCTGGGAAAGAAGCAGAGTCTGGGGGTCTCTGGGAAAGAAGCAGAGTCTGGAAGTCTCGGGGAAAGAAGTGGTCTGGGTGACAGTGGATGAACCCCCTACCATCTCCTCTTTCTCTCTGTTTTGGTCCTTTCTCAGTCTGTCTCTCTCATTCTCTCTGTCTTCTTCTATCCTCCCTCTCTCCTCTTTCTGTCTTTCTCTGTCTGGCTCTTCGTATGTCAATTACATTTTCAATTTTAATGTTTAAAGCTTTAGATATTAACATGGGATATATAATAATAATAATAAACTTCCTAGTGGGAGAAAACTATATACAAAAACAGAGTTCTAGTAAACATTACTAGTAAACACACACACACACACACACACACACACACTTTCTCTCTTGTCTCTCTTGCTTCCTCTCTCTCTGTCCCTTCCCCTTTGGTCTCGTTTCCTCCCTCCTTGTTGAGATTGATGAATGTAAAAGGCTACAGAGTTCTATCATGCGGTTAAATAATATCACATGGTGTCTCCTGAAAGTGGAGCAAGCTGGGATATGATGTAGAGGTCCTGGCCTTTAGGGAGTTAGTCCCTAAGCTTTGATCAGAACAATACGAATGGAGTGGTTCCCAAGCAAGGCAAAGGAGGAATGTGATTTGTGAGGTTTCTCTTGTTGCAAATGTTAAAGAAGAAATTTTTTTCATGAAAGCCAAATCGGGCTATTCATTATTTAACTGACCCACTTAAGAAACATTTCACTGGAGCTCCTGGACTGAGTTTCCCATCACGTCTGGTGGTGATGGTGGTGGTGGTGGTGGTGGTGGTGGTGATGGTGGTGGTGCCGGTGCCGTGGTTCCCAAACACGGTCGAGCCTCCTCTCCTCCAGAGCGATCCTGACATGGTGGAGGAAAGGTGTTCAACTCCGTTTCAACTCTGTCTGGGTGAAGCGGCTGAGAGGCTGCCATGCTGTCACAGACTATTACATCACGCCAAGGTCTGGGTTACGCAGCGCACACGTGCGTGTGTGTGTGTGTGTGTGTGTGTGTGTGTGTGTTACCCCCAGCCATGACTGGAAAGTAGGACACCAGGCAACCTAAAAAGTTAGTTCTGCAGCACCGGAAATTAAGAGGAACAGGCAGACGCTAACACAAACACAGCTCCAGACAATTAACGATATAAACAGCAATTCCATTCTCAGGGCTTTGCCAGATGAGACGATCTTCTGCTCCCTGGCGTAGCCGATGATGATGTGTGTTGAATTCTAAATGTCTTCCACAAAGGCTATCTGATCTCACTTCTGGGTCTTTTCTCTCTTTTTGTCTGTCTTTCACACACGCTCTTTCTCCTCAGCCTCTCTTGTCTGTCTTTCTCTCCTCAGCCTCTCTTGTCTGTCTCTCTCTCCTCAGCCTCTCTTGTCTGTCTTTCTCTCCTCAGCCTCTCTTGTCTGTCTGTCTCTCTCTCCTCAGCCTCTCTTGTCTGTCTGTCTCTCCTCAGCCTCTCTGTCTGTCTGTCTCTCTCTCTCCTCAACCTCTCTGTCTGTCTGTCTCTCTCTCTCCTCAACCTCTCTGTCTGTCTGTCTCTCTCTCTCCTCAATCTCTCTGTCTGTCTGTCTCTCTCCTCAATCTCTCTGTCTGTCTGTCTCTCTCTCTCCTCAATCTCTCTGTCTGTCTGTCTCTCTCCTCAATCTCTCTGTCTGTCTGTCTGTCTCTCTCTCTCCTCAATCTCTCTGTCTGTCTGTCTCTCTCTCTCCTCAACCTCTCTGTCTGCCTGCCTCTCTCTCCTCAGCCTCTCTGTCTGCCTGCCTCTCTCTCCTCAGCCTGACTATTGCTAACCTTTTTTCAGTGTGGACTGAGGGTTGGGCAGAGATCCCCATCCCTTTCCCATGCCCGTACCGAAACACACAATGCCCTGCGTGAATAATCTATCGAAGGAAAGCTCAGCAGAGCAAGAGAGAGTTAGGGAAAAAAGGGATTTTTGCTCTTCTGTTTTCTGTATCTATGAATAGCTGCACCTCATCTGCCGGGGCCGTTTCGCTGCATGGTCAGAACTGGAGCAGACATCACGGGGGGGGGGCAGGGTCTGATGATGATGGATAAATATGGAGTATGGAGGGGGAGTGAGAGTGAAGTGGAGGTGGCAAGGTAGAGAAGGGGAGGTGGGGAGGAGGAGATAGGAGAGCTCCTGGTGACTCCCGTGTCAGGGTGCCCGGTCGTGCCTGGGTTCAGGTCAACCCCCCCCCTCTTCTCTAGAGGCCGTGCCCGGGGTCACATGGGCCGGATATATTAAAGTGGAAGTGGACAAGTAGTGTACTATGAAGGGGAAAGGGAGTCATTTGGAACCACGCTCTTACCGGCGAAACCCGTCATTGATCTCCGGTTTCTTTGAGGCTATTCGATCGTCGCCGCTAGTATGCCATTTCACTTCATTTCCCAGTGACGCCATTGGTCGGCTTGGTTCGTCATCTGTGATCTTGGCAGCATGTGAAAGAGAAGGAGGCGACGACGGAGGGAGGGAGGGAGGCGTGTTTCCCCCCCCGGCTTTGAAAAGGGAGGGGAAGGATGAGGGGAGAAAAGGGTGAGCTTTGGCCTGTCTGCTTTTCAAAGAAATTAAGTTTTTGTATATTATTCTGTTTTCCACTTGTTCTGGAGATGTATCCAGAGGTGGTTCGTGCCAGTTAAGCACCTTAAATAGAGCAGTGAGTGACGTCCTCCCTGTAGCAGCTGACCGACGCTGTCCTGTCTCTGCTCTCCACTCCAGATAAAGAGCTGAAGAATGTTAATGCCGTTCTGCCGTCGGGTCGGCCGAAATCGATAGGACTGAGGTCAGGGCCCTGTTTGCATAAAACGAGTTGAATGGACGAATCATTGACTTTGAAAGTGGGGATCCTCGTTCCATTTATGGCTCTATGCGTTTATCCTATAGGGTATGACACAACGTAAAAGGCTGTGCGGTGGGCCAGCTGGGGGCTTCATAATAAAAGGCTGTGTGGTGGGCCAGCTGGGGGCTTCATAATAAAAGGCTGTGCGGTGGGCCAGCTTGGGGCTTCATAATAAAAGGCTGTACGGTGGGCCAGCTTGGGGCTTCATAATAAAAGGCTGTGCGGTGGGCCAGCTTGGGGTCTTCATAATAAAAGGCTGTGCGGTGGGCCAGCTGGGGTCTTCATAATAAAAGGCTGTGCGATGGGCCAGCTGGGGGTCTTCTTAATGAAAGGCTGTGCGGTTTATTCTGCTGGTCGTGTGATTGCCGTGGTGATGGGTGTCTCACCGCCACTGCTGAGGATTGGTTGAGCTCCTGTGGACATGATTCATGCCTCTCCTCTGTCCTCGTCTCCTCCCTAGTTCTTAGATCCAGCCGGATCTCTGGGAGGTACTGAACGTCCATCTGTGACGCTGTGTCACTTTTAAAAACCCGTTGACCCCCCAAACCCCCCCCCCCCGTGACCTTCCCCATGAGCCTGCATTTGGTCCCCAAACCAATAAACTAGTCTGCTTATTAGCCTGACTCCTCTGCTAGTAGGACATGTAGCTAGATGGCTCTGACCTCTGACCTGCGTGGGGCTTCCTTCCCATCTAAGCACAGCTCTTTTTTATTGCTCTGGATTTTTCAATTTAATTTCAATTTAGCAGGCTTTATTGGCATGGGAGACATTTGTTTACATTGCCAAAAGCAAGTGGAAAAAGCCTGTCAGGAATTCTAAGTAAACACGAGAGAGAGAGAGACAGACAGACACTGACACACAGACGGAGGTTTTTATAGGATAGTGGTGCTTCACATGTGTGTGCAGTGTTCACTTCTCTCTCCCCCTTTTCCTCCCCAGGTCAGTTGATTTGTTTCAAAGTGGATTGATTGGCATCTGATCGATACACAATATCTAATAGTATATACCTGATATCCGCCCCACCTCCACTTTCAGCCCAGCTGACCCTCACGTAATGTCAGGTGTCCAGCCCCTCCCTGTTCTGTCCTGATGGGTTCTGACCCGCGTGTCACCCCCCCTGGGTCCCACTATGTTTCTCCTCGGCACTCCCTGGGTCCCACTATGTTTCTCCTCGCCACTCCCTGGGTTCCACTATGTTCTCCCTGTAGCTAGAAAGGGGGCCGATAAATGGTTTTGGTGTCTTCTGGCCTGAGTCAATATTTGTCCGAGCCCCTGACAGTCACAGGGGGGCCCTGGCTGGAGTTGAGAAACGGGTAATTTACCCAAAGTTCAGTTTGGTTTATCGGCCGCCTGCTCTGGGGTTGTGAAAAGGATTCTGTTTGGGCATTAAAAAGAAATTCCAATTTAGTCATTGTGCTCAATGTTTTTGTTAGGGAACTGAAAAGAAGAGTGCTTATTTTATTAATCACTTTTTGCATTGAGTAACAATTGAAGTTGACAAACAGGTTTGTTTTGAATGACTCTCCTCTGACTGTCTGACTCACAATGTCAGCTTATTTCCAGTGAGCAGGTTTTCATTTCTGACTTGGGGCCTGTTCTCAGTATGGGAAATTCACTAAAGGTTTTAAAAAAAAAAATATACACCTTTTTATGGATTGTAAACTACGTCTCATTTGTTACCTGCAGAGGTATTACCGGATTCTCCTCCCAAACATGGCCCCCGTCCACGGAGAGTAATGTAAGGACCGGTATCTTGTTCAGTCCAGCTCGGGTAATGGCAGATCAATGTCTTCTATAAACAGCTGACATCTATAGACATTTTCTGAATATTTCAAACTTGCACTGAGACACGGAAAACTACGAAGGCAGAATCCCACCAACAAAATAATGTGGAGTACGGCGTTCCACGGATTGTAGAGTATGCAAATAGTCAAACAGTTCTATGTGGCCAATCCTGAAGCATTGCATTTTGGGAGAGCGGGGAGGTGTTTGGCAACGGTGACATTAATGATCAACCAAACCCTATCTTGGTTCATGTGAATCTCTAGTAAACATGAGAAAGGCCTTAATCTCAGAGTCTAACCTGAACTATGATTCTGCATGAACCCCAGAGAGCAGCACAAAAACCCAGACCTACTGAAATCTAGCCTGGATACAGGGGAGGTGTGTGTGTGTGTGTGTCAGTCACTGTTGACTGGAAGGCGTATACATATTTCATAGTGAACTCTGTCTGTCT
This sequence comes from Esox lucius, assembly GCF_011004845.1. NCBI lineage: Eukaryota > Metazoa > Chordata > Actinopteri > Esociformes > Esocidae > Esox > Esox lucius. The sequence continues at coordinate 3,835,626 of NC_047586.1, read as the reverse complement.
CTCTCTCTCCATCTGCGCTGTGTTTGAAAACTGATGAGCTGTGTGAGATTTGATCCATCAGGCAGTAAGTGTTCTGAGACTTCAAGAAGACCGAAGGATGACAGAGAGGATTGAGAGAACGAGAAGGATGGAGACAGAGAGAACAAGAAGGATGGAGACAGAGAGAGGGAGGACTGGAGTGCGGGATGAGAGAGAGAGAGAGAGCGATAAATGAAGGCTGCTAATGATGCGTGAATCCCCAGGGTCAGCGGCAGCACTACCCATGTGTGGTCTGGGACACTGGCAAAGGATCGGCGGCCCGTTTGAAGCCTCTGCCCGGCCCAGTCCCCAGTGCCCTCCTCTGGCAGTCCCCCCACTCCCCCTGGGCATGGCCCCAGGCCAGCGTTTTCCCCCTCGTTGCACTGCGGCCACAAACCTTTTCCCAGTTTCTGGCGCCAGCCCAGGGCCTCGCTGGCACCGATCCAAACTGCAGTGTCGCCCAGTGAATGATGGCCCCCGACGGGATCCCGAGCCGTGACGGCTGCCAGTTGTGGCGATCTGGTCGTAGGCGCAGATGGCACCAGTGTGTACAACGGCCGTGACTGAACGAGTCTGAACAGGTCGGAACCGGCTTAGTGGGTCTGAACAGGGATGAACAAGGATCAATGGTGCTGAACAGGTCTGAGCGGGCTTAATGGGTCTGGACGGGTCTGAATGGGGCTGGACAGGTCTGAACTGGCTTAATGGATTTGTACAGGGCTGGACGGGTGTGAACAGGTCTGATCAGGCTTAATGGGTCTGAACAGGTCTGAATGGGCTTAATGGGTCTGGACGGGTCTGAATGGGCTTAATGGGTCTGGACGGGTCTGAACAGGTCTGAAGGGGTTTGAACAGGGATGAATGGTGCAGGCCTGTGGTCTCCTCCCTGGCCAGACATATGTCACCCTGCTTCCTACAGGGCTCTGGTCAATGTTCAGGATGAGGGGAATATAGTGCTGTTTGGCCAGAAGGAATCCTGGCATTCCAGGAACACTGATGAGCCTGGTTGACGGAAAATAATGTGTGTTGGGATGATTTAAGAGAATAAAGACACACACACACACAAACACGTTTGCTTAGTGGTGTTTCCCGTTGAGAGCGGATGATCACCGGATGGATGACTGCACTGAACCCAGCCATCAACAACTTAAAAGCTTTTCACTCTCTGTCTTTCTTGCTTATGTTAGTTCACTCTCTCTCTCTCTCTCTGTCTCTCTCTCTCTCTCTCTCACTCACTCACTCACTCACTCACTCACTCACTCTCTCTCTCTCTCTCTCTCTCTCTCTCTCTCTCTCTCTCTCTCTCTCTCTCTCTCTCTCTCTCTCTCTCTCTCTCTCTCTCTCTCTCTCTCTCTCTCTCTCTCTCTCTCTCTCTCTCTCTCTCTCTCTCTCACTCACTCACTCACTCACTCACTCACTCACTCACTCACTCACTCACTCACTCACTCACTCACTCACTCACTCACTCACTCACTCACTCACTCACTCACTCACTCACTCACTCACTCACTCACTCACGCACAAATACCTGTCATTCATACTTCCAGAGGGTTAGATGCTGTTTGTTTTTCTCTGACTGCTGATGTTGCCTGTTGGAGCTTCTAGCGAGAGTTCTGTGTGCATGTGATGGAGACTGGGGGAACAGGTTGTGCTGACAGTGTGTTGGTATAGCGGTCAAACAAACACACACACGCGCGCACACACCCTGATGTCCGTGTTTAGAGTTGTGCTCACGTGCATGTGGCGTGTGCGTGAGGCGACGTGCCCTGTAAGCCTCGCCAGCGTGACACCGTTGTTTTACTGCTGCCTCCTGCCCGTGGATGGGTGACGATGTGGTCTCTGCGCCTCTCGTGCTAATCCTTCCACCTACTCAACGTATGGCTTTAGCCGCAACGACTCTGCAACACCAGACAGCCCTGCTGCCTCTTAACAGACCCTGTGTGTTACTCTGAGCGGAGGAATGGCTCAACACCTCTGCAAACTTCATTAGATCTTTCTCTGCCTCGCTCTTCATCGTCCGGTCTCTCGCTCTCTCTTGCTCGCTCTCTCTTGCTCGCTCTCTCTTGCTCGCTCTCTCTTGCTCGCTCTCTCTTGCTCGCTCTCTCTTGCTCTCTCTTGCTCTCTCTTGCTCTCTCTTGCTCGCTCTCTCTTGCTCGCTCGCTCGCTCTCGCTCTCTCTCTCACGTGACTTCATTTATGTGTACATTCCGTGTAATAGTAGGGGAAATGTATGGTTTCCTTTTAGTGGTTTTAACTCCACGCAGCTCCACACCGTTCTGCTTGCAGCTTGCGCGTGCGTGACAGTCTCAGCATAATGCCAGCCAGCAGCCCTACATGGACGGGAGATTTCCTCCCCCTCTCACTTTCCACTCTCTCGCCTCTTATCTCCCTCTCACCCCCCCCCCCAACTTTCTCTCCTCTCTCCCTTGTTCCCCTCTCTTCCTCTTTTTTCTCTCTCACCCCGCTCTTCTCACACCCGTCCGTCCCTGCTCTCACCCCAATTCTCATCTTTTCTCTCTCTCACACCTCTCTGTCTTTCATTTCTCTCTTCTCCCTCACCCAATCCCCTGTTCTCTCTGTCTGTCTTCCCAGATTCGCCATTATTCCCAGAACACGACAACCACCTTTAATCAGGGTCAAATCCAGCAGATTACGCCTGTGATTAGAGATCCCTTAGTGGTGAGGTGGCTGTTTGTATGACGTGGATTAGATGATTCCATGGTTGTACTGCATAGGCTTGCCGTGCATTAGAGACGGCTGGTGATGTAAGAGTCAGAGAGCCAGTGGTTACAGGTCCCTTAGTGGGTCGGGTCAAACCCGCTGGCTCATTAGGAACGGGCAAAGGCACTCGTTCAACTTTGAGGCTTGCATGAGCCGGGTCTGTCACCAGGCCTGGTTAACCGTAACCAGCGTCCCCGGAACACGGGAGGCTTCAGTCACCAGTCCAAGCCCGCAGGCGGAGTCAGAGCTTCGGCCAGGAAGGTGATTACCACCACCCTGCCTGTCTGGTGGATATCCGCTGAGCTGGCACACATGCGCACGTCTGTGGTTATACTGTGTGTGTGTGTGTGTGTGTGTGTGTGTGTGTGTGTGTGTGTGTGTGTGTGTGTGTGTGTGTGTGTGTGTGTGTGTGTGTGTGTGTGTGTGTGTGTGTGTGTGTGTGTGTGTGTGTGTGTGTGTGTGTGTGTGTGTGTGCTTTCGGTGGTATTAACTGTTCGTTCTTTACAGATAAGGCACCCTAAGGTTTTTGGTTCAGAAGCGTCCCACTAGGCTGTGGGAAATCTGCGAGCTTCATGTACGTGCGCACACACACACACACACAGTCTCTTATTAGTGTATAAAAACAGCCCAGGGCCAAGTTCTGTCATAATTTAGAATCGGAATTAAAGTATTTGGTATTAAAGTATTTATTAGATTTAGTTTAACTCAGTTTTATCCTAACTTTTGGCTAAAAAGCGAAGTGACAAAGTGCGAGAAATTGTCTTGTTTTGTTACTCAGGCTATTCTCAGTATGCTAGTGTGAAATTCTATGGTATTCTGCTGTATCTTAATTTGAATATTTACTGAACATCAACTGTGTACTATATTCCCGGTTTCGAAAATAGCTTCTGTTTCTTTTTCCTCTTACAAACAGTGCGTATTTGCCCATCACGAATTAACACCTACAAAATCATTAGTCCATTTATTATAATCCACGTAACGTTGAATGTCCTTTTTCTGCTGTATTATTTCCCCATCGAGAGAAACGTTCTCAAATTAGGACACGGCATTTGTAGCTTTGCCCTGTCCCTATTGACTCAGAATGAGTCAAAGAGATTCAGGTGGAAACAGACCGGAATGTCTCTGTCTCTCAGGATATGCGGGCATGTCAGGTGATGATGAAGCGGATGCTACAGACAAGATCAGAGAATGTCAGACAGTAGCCTTTATCCATATCAATAACACTTGTTCAACAGTGACTCTACAAGCCACGCCCCTCATAATCTGAGGTCATGTTTGGCTGAGCACCAGGGAGGAGGAGGGGCTAGAAAGTAAAAACGGAGGTCACAGGGTTTTCTGTGTTGTTACATTTCAGCCAGGCTAGGAGTGTTCAGGTCTGTTTGTGTCGGCAGCCAGGCTAGGAGTGTTCAGGTTTGTTTGTGTGTTTGTGGACAGTGGACAGAGAAATGCCTAGATTTGTTGTCCTTGCAAAACAATGACCACATGTGAAAACTTTGGAGAAGTAGGACATCATATAGTGGTGAATTGGGGCTGATGAGAACAACCTCTAAGCGGGCAGCTATTCTGGCTGAACCATGTCTTTGTCAGTGTAGCTGTTACGCTCGCCCTCCTTTTTGCCCAATCTCTCGCTGGCCTCATTTAGGGCTGAAATAAAACCAGACTGCTGCCCACAGTAACAGATCAGGCCTGTGTGTGTTCCTGTGTTTTATGTGTGTGTGGTTTTGTGTTGGTTCTTTCTCTTTGTGTGTGTGTGTGTGTGTGTGTGTGTGTCTTATTTGTGTTTGTTTGTATGTCTCTCTTCCTGTCTTCTCTGTCTCTCTACATTTCGACGTTTCTCTTGTTCTCTCTGTGTCCCTCAGTCTCTCTCGCCCTCCCTTTCACACTGCTTTCTTCCTCTGCCCCATCCTGTCTCTTTCATTCTTTTTGTTTATCTTCCTTTCTTTCCTTCTTCCTTTCTTTCTCTACACCCACACACAGCTTTCTCACCCGTCTTCTATGAGGCTGAATTAAATGGATTAAAATAACAGAGAGAAATACAAAATCTCTCTTTCTCTTGCCGTCTCTTCATCCTTCCATCTCTCTCTCTTACTCTCTCCATTTCTCATCTATAAATAGTTTACATGTGGGAGGTGTTTGCAGTCATCCATTAATTTACATTTTTAGCTAAGGATTATTTGTTTACCTCACATGAACCTGTCTGCCTCCACTCCTCCACTCCCAGACTCTCTCTGTTATGCCAATAAAGACGATAAAGAGGGGCTTAATGAACACATGGGGGGGGGGGGGGGGGGGGGGGGGGGCTGCTGTGTGATTGTCTGGATAGTGGATAGTCTGCTACTCTTTCTGGTGTTGAGCCCACTGGTTCTCTCCTTACTTCGCTCTGCCTCCATCTGTCCTTTTCCACCCCCCTCTCAGGCGAACACACAAGGATTGTGAGAGAGTCCCGAGTCGGTCAGTGTCATGTTTCCTCAGAGGGAAGATGATGGAGGGCTTTGATGCCAGGCCTAAGAGGGCACGTGTGTGTGGTCAAGGGATTCCTGGTGTTTGGCTAGGGCCGGGTGACTCGTGTGTCTGTCCGGCCGGTGGCTACAGAGAGCTGCTGCCCCGTCCTCCCTACGCGTGCCACGCCCTTCATTACTCAATTTTATTACCGCAGGTTTACGCAGAAAGGCTGAAACGGTCGAGTTGCAGACCTTTGAGTGTGGCTTCAGTTGGCACACTCAAACTTGCTAGCGGGTTCCTGGCATGGGCAGGGGGTGTGCCCGCTAGGAGACGAGCCAGCGTCTCTGGGTCTGACGGGAGAAGTCCTTTCTAAGCACGTTATTAAAACCAACAGGGCCATGTCCGGGTGATGAAGGCTACCACCCAAATGGCACCCTATTTCTGATGGGGGCTCTCGTCTGAAGTAGTGCGCTGAGTAGGGAGTTAGGTGCTGTCTGAGATTCGTGCCAGGTGATGCCAGCGTGCAGATAACCCAGCTTCCTTAGGTCTCTCTCATTGGGACGAAACAGGAAGCAAACTCGCCGGGAAGGGTCCGCTCATCTTCACTGTGTGGCACAGAGAAGCCAGGGTCTACAGAGCCTGTCAGGGAGGATCACAGCTGACGACATTTGGGTGGTAGGAATGTGAGCCTGGTCTGAAGTGCTCTGTGACTCTGGGTTCAAGGGTCACACGGGTCACATGGGTAGAGGTGCTGCCCTCTGGGAGTAGGGCTTCTTGTTTTGGCTGTTCACGCCACTTGACCCGGATGTGAATGTTTGAAGAGGCTTTAACAAATGATCCCTTTTTCTTCTCTGCGTTCGATACTGAGATGATTGCGGTTTTCCATTATTTTATATTCCAATTAGTTTTGTTTTCAATGTTTGGTGTAACTCCAGTGTAGGGAAAGGAGTTACACCAACTCCTTGTAGCCGCGTCTCCTGGTCGTCGCGATATCATGCCATGCAACGGTCCGGAGTCATTAAGAAGCCGTGTGTGCCACCGCCATCCTGTCCTGAGATGGCATCTCTGTCTTCGATAACATCCTGTTTCACAATGACAGGCAGGCTTTTCACAAGACACTAGAAGTCACAGGCAGATTCACGCACAAACACTCGCACGCAGAAACACACAGACAAATACACAAACGCACCGTAAGAACAGTGCGCCAGTGACTCAGAACAAAACCAGTCAGAACATTTCAAATACAGGATGAAACTTCAGCACTAGAAACATTCAGACAAAACGTTGAAAGGTCATAAAAAGTAAATATATGAAATGCTAACGGTCATAAAATGTGTGGAATTTTCACCATGCCTTCTTCAGCTCCCAGCTCCCAGTCACATGTCACATGAGTAAATAGGCCATGTTTCCACCAGGCCTTTGAGAGGGACCACTCTGTCTCCAGTTGGAGGTGTTTTTTCGGGGGGGGGGGGGGGGGGGGGGGGGGGGGCAGTGTGAGGCGCCTTGGGCATCATAGAATCTGCTTGTGTGCCTATGTTCCTGTGTACCACTTTGGAGACTTTCGGCCTCTTTGGGAACCCGGCCCGGGGGTTCTCAGTGGCTGATGGGGGACCTGGCCGGGCCCCTCTGTGGTTCTTTCACCCTGTTTGGGTAGCGAGCCAGAATGAAACCGGGCTAAAGAGAAATGCCGAAAAAGAAGAGCAACCATGAAGGAAGGGAGTGGGGAGGCACTGTTTTTGTTTCAAAGGTAGACGTTTGTATCGTAGAAGAGCAGCATTGTTCTTTGTGTGGTCATGAAATGTGCTTGCTGGGTTTATTCCCATGAGCGCAGGTTGCTAATGAACGACTAGCTTACCTGCTGATTAAATTGTCCTGCAACTTTTTTTTCCTCTCTCTCCCAGAGCTCCGTTGTGAATTTGAACACTCACTGAGCCTCACCAAGGCCAGGATTGTGTGAATTCAAGAGGACCAACCAGGGTCTTTGGGGGAAAGTAGTGCACTAATTCTGACCAGGGTCTATGGTGGAAAGTAGTGCACTAATTCTGACCAGGGTCTATGGTGGAAAGTAGTGCACTAATTCTGACCAGGGTCTATGGTGGAAAGTAGTGCACTAATTCTGACCAGGGTCTTTGGGGGAAAGTAGTGCACTAATTCTGACCAGGGTCTATGGGTGGAAAGTAGTGCACTAATTCTTACCATAGTCAGGGAGAGAGAAAACCTCAGGATCTCTCCGAAGGGAGCTTGCTCCATATGTTTTACAGCTGATCTCTGAAGCCCCAGGGGGGGACTCTGTCAGTCAAAACAACCAGGGTCCCCATGACAGTGTTCATCGGGTCTTTTCTCCCTGTGTGTTTAACGCTACGTGATTTGTTTGACGGACACACAGCCTTGATCCACGGCCAGCCTTTTCTCCTCTATCCATTCTCCTGTTGCCTCCTCTCTGTTCTTCCGACTCCTCCTCTTGTTTTCTCTGTCCCTCTGCGTGGGGTGTGTTCCTCTTTAACCGGCACTGTGTGTGAAGGGGAGACAGACCCACAGGCCGACGGTCAGGCCTGGGGGTCAGGCAGAGGTTATACCCAGGCTGAGTGCTCAGACCCTGGTGGGGCGGGGGGACTGTCCTTGCCCCGTTGTGATCCTGCTCATACGCTTCAGCCTTCCTGGAGTGTTTGGAGGAGCTCTGGCCTGTTATCTTATCCCAGCCACGCTCTTGACACTGCGGGGATTGATCTTTTCTGTCTCTGCTCGGTCCACTGGTTTACACGGCAGACTCTGACGTCTGAGGCGGCATATTCCAGATGACATTTTGGGGCACTACTTTTGAGACCACTCGAAAGATCTGTCTGGCTGGGGTGGTGGTTGACCTGACATGATGTCCTTGTGGCTGGAATAAGTGTCCAGTCACCAGCTGCCTCTGTGGAGAACAGGGCTGCGTGTCCAGTTCCTTCAGTCAGAGGGTCTGGTCATATGAGATAGCAGGGGAGAACAACTGTTGTCGATCCCATGGTATGATGGCACCCCGGGAGCCTTTATCTCTCCCTCCCTAATTCTCACCCAGCCGGCTGTCTCTGACGACACTCGATGTCTCCCGTTCCAATCGTCCTATAGGCCCCACGCCGTGGCGGAATTTGAACTTTTGAAATGCAAATCCTACCCTTTGGAAAATTCCCCCTTAATTTCATTCAGCCCACCTGCTGTGTTGAGACAAGATCGTTGGCAAATGCTGTAGCTCCTTTATGTAGCTGCCTGCCTCCTGGAATTCCCAGGCTCTGCATTCCCACGCGGACACGCCTGTATGGAAACCACAACCGACAATAAATGCCGGGGCTGTAAATCCTTCGTAAAGGCGTCAGTCAGAGGCCTCCCTCTGTAGTGCTCTGGTGGACCATAACGACCGCGTACGGGATGGCACCGCGGCGGACGGGACCGGAGAGCGGCTCCCGTAACGTGAAAATGCTAAAGCAGAACTAGCACGGGGATAGTCGGGCGGCGATGATTCCCATTCCGTCTCCTCTGCGACCTCTGCGACCTCTTTCCTTCCCCTACTCCGTCGGTGGACGTGCCAGTTGAGTGGTGCGTGGGCAGATCGTTTCCTCTCGCCTGGCACAAGGGGAGCCAAACGGTCCCAGGAACCCGTCGGCCGGTGTGGTTGTTGGTGCATATATCGGTGGAGTGTCCCCGGCCGGGGACATCCCTGCACTGGGCATTTCCACGTACAGCTCCGGAAAGAATTCAGAGACCGGGGCACCTCTCCGAAAAAGACGAAAAGGAAGGTTTTGAGTGAGGAACAGAACTAAATTAGGAGAACACTGCGAATTGATCGCTTCTGTTCCTCACTCAATACTTTCCTTTTCGTCTTTTTTGGTAAGGAAAAGGTGCTGAGGTCTCTTAATTTTTTCCGGAGCTGTATGACTGAAAGGATGTTGGGTAAAGCCCCTAGTGTGGCCCAAGTGAAACCCTGTTCCTTATATAGTACGCTACTTTTAAAGTTTACTATATAGTACAAGTGGCCCTTTTGACTGTAGTGTCCTAAACAAGCATGCCGTGGCTGTCGCTGAGTCACCGTTCAGCTTTGTTGAGATATTGTGATAATGCAGCTTAGTGAGTATTTCATTGAGTCATCGTGCTACTGCGTTGAACTGTGATTGAGCCCTAGCTATCTGGCTCTGAAGTTCTCTCATTGTTGCCTGTAACGAGCGGATGGGAGTCTGTCCTGAGAAAACAGATGCTGTTGGTGGACGGGGCACTTCCTGTCTGTTGTCATGAGACCCATCTCGGCCATTTCACTTCCTGTGTAATGGAATGGCATCAGGTATTCTCCCGTTCTATTCCATTGAATCTTTGTTCCATTTAGGAAAAAACACAGCTACAACTCGATAGATATTATCATAAATGATTTTTTTGCTGTGAATCTGCCTGGAGGGTGAAATAAGAGTGAAATAAATAATTTCCACAAAAGTTGGATTGACCAGCATCTGTCCCTCAACAGTAAAGTTGTTGATCTTTGTTGAGTGTTGAATTCATTCATGAAAAATATTTTTCCTCTCTCTTCCAAGGATTATTACAAAAATAAAGATGGAAACTGGGTTTTGAGTAAGTTATATGAATAATCTCTCCCAGTTCATGAATTACGTGGTTTGGGATGCTGGAGGAAACTTGAGTACAAGGAGGATAACCTAAAAAAAACTGTCAATATGTACAGCTTCTGTTTCTCTGTGAACCAGCCAATCCACAGGATCGGTAGCAAAAATTAAAATGCGCTTGTTCTACATTGTGTTGAGGAGATCTTGTGTTTTTATAATGCAAAATGTATCATTGCTAAAATTAGTAATTAGTACATAAAATATTTTATGCCCTTTTAATATATAAATATTTACTGACGTGATCAAACGGGTTCAGGTGAAGTTACTGAACAACTTGTGTGTGTGTGTGTACATTCATTTTTCCGAAGCTTGTGCGCATGACATGTCCAGTCTCGTCTGGGTGTAGCTCCAATGCTCATCTCAAACACTTTCTTCGCCATGTCTTCCCTCCCTCCTCACGGTCACATGGCGTCTCATACCAACTGACAGCCAGCTGGGTACGCAGCGTGTCCTGTTACGGTAGCCTGCGCAGTAATCCCTGTCTGGGCGCACGGGCGATCTTAGAAGGGTATAAGAGGCACCAGGACACGCCTGGTTGCATCCTGGGTTGGTTCCCTTCGAGGGATTTCTCTGCCCTCTCCCCTTTCTCTCGATTTCTCTCTCTCCACTCTTTCACTCTCCCCGTCTCTTGCTTTCTTTTTCCTCTTTTTTTTTTGTCCCCTCTTGCTTTCTCTCCCTATCTGCGGCTTTCCGTCCGCTGGCGTTTTTCTAGATATCTCTCTCACGTTTTTCTCTCTCTCCTTTTCGTTCACTCTCTGCTCTTCCTGCACTCTCAGGCTGTCTCATTCTGCCACCTCCTCACAGACTATTTCACGCATCCTCTCTGAATTAGAGGACTCTTAGCCTCTCCATTCGTGACCCTGTCCAGCTGGTCTTCCCTAACCTGTCCAAGTGGACGCGGCGAGGAGTACGTTTCGTAGGCGTCTCACTCTCCCGCGCCGCTACACCGTCTTCTGAGTCAAGGTCAAGGGTGTTAATTTGCCACTTCTTGACTCCCCTGAGGGTGTTGGCCGCAAGGTGCCTCATCGCCGTCGCCGAGCGACGCTGTGCCCATCATCATGGCAACGGCAGCATCGCCTTGGATCCGTATCCGTGGGTGAAGAGGCAGCGATTGGCGAATGAGGGAACAGGATGTTGTTGGATGAGAACATTACATGAGAGCGTTACCTGCTTTGATCGTTCCCCTGTGCTAGGTCTTTGTGTCAGAACCATTGTACATAGCGATGAATCTCCATTTGAGTTCAGCTGAATTGATGAAGGTGCACTACAGGTTTCTGGAGACCATTCTACATTGCTGAGTTTGATGACTAACGCTTTGCTCTGCTTGTGGCGTCTTTCAGTCCCCGCTGCAGTCACGCTCTTCTTCGAGTTGTTTTGTTTTAGAGAAAATAATACAAATAGATAAATAAAGTTATACTTTACCCTGGTGTGTTGAAATATCCGGGCGGGTTTGAACAGGTTAGGCAGATCTGACTTGTGTTGTCACAGATTTCCGTGATGCCACAAAAAAGTAACAAAAGAAACCAACAAATCGCCGTTCCCATCGACGAAGAGAGCGATTAAACCAACAGTGTTGTAAAACCACCATCCGAAGTGGAATCATGGTTGCAAACCGCTTATTCTCTAATCAAATCAGGGCCACGTGTGGTGACATGACATTTCTGGCTTGATGAAACCGAACTCCTTTTTCAAAATGCTTTTAATGAAGGTGGGCTAATGCAAGTATTCTGAAGTGTGTGTGTGTCATTTAGTATTGCTACACAGTGATTAAAGCTATGCAAGCCGTACAGAAGCTAACCGGGGTTGTGTTTATCAGATGTGGCTCTGTCATGACAGAGCACTGTGGTTTTGCAGGCTCACCTGTGTTTTGGATCTAGTACAGAGCCTTTTATTGTCTGTCTGGGCGGCGCTGTAGAGGGCATGGGGAGCAGAGCTGGAGGGACAGGAGGACGGCCCCTTTGGTATTTAATGGAGGGCAAATCAGGGCAATCTTTGCTATGCTTATGAGACATTCCTGATATATTCCTGATATTGTCCAGCTGTAGTTCAGGTATATTCCAGTTGTAGTCCTGGTATATTCAATCTGTAGTCCAGGTATATTCCAGTTGTAGTCCTGGTATATTCAATTTGTAGTCCGGTATATTCCAGCTGTAGTCCAGGTACTTTCCAGCTGTAGTCTATGTATTTTCCAGCTGTATTCCATGTATTTTCCAGCTGTAGTCCAGGTATTGTCCAGCTGTAGTCCAGGTATTGTCCAGCTGTAGTCCAGGTATTGTCCAGCTGTAGTCCAGGTATATTCCAGCTGTAGTCCAGGTATATTCCAGCTGTAGTCCAGGTATATTCCAGCTGTAGTCCAGGTATATTCCAGCTGTAGTCCAGGTATGGAACAGTGATCTATCAGAAGGGAAAGGGTTTGGCTGTTTGGGGCTTATTGGCTCAGGGTTGCATTGAACACTTTAGCATTTTCTACTTTGTGGATGGGTTTATAATGAACAACAAGCGCTACATCTGTTTTAGCATGGGGGAGATCGGTGTGTGTGTCTCTCTCTCCCCATCTCTCCCCCTCTTGGCCTGACAGGTGTGTTTTTGTGTGAGCTGGTCATTCCAGTTATACACATGTCATTTTAGAAGGGCTGAAGGTAAATAGAGCAGCTATGCACTTGAAACAGGCTCCCTCTCTTTCGTTCTGTATTTCGATCTGCCTCCCTCTCGCACTTTCTCGCATTCTATTTCTGTCTCTCTTTCTATTTCTTAATTTCTATCTCTTTCTCCCTCTATCTCAAAGTGTCTTTCTCCTCTCTGCACGTCTGCCTTGAATTCGGCCAGCTGGTTTTAATACCGTGCTGTAACGAGTAGATCAGTGTTATGTCTTGTTATGAACACAGCTTCCAACAGATCCGTGCACCACGTTAATAGGGCAGCGTAGTATTCATGTTTTAGTGTTATAGCGGAGTAACACGCCCAGTGTGTTGACCTTTTGAAATGTTTAGCGCTTTCCCGAATCCCTCGTTTAGCAGTATGAAACCCCAGCCTCAGTCCGAGGTCATGCCCTGCTGATGTCTTCTTAGGGTCACAGGGCGAGTGTGTGCTAGTTTGAACTTCTAGTTGAACTTTAATTCATAAAGCAAGGCTTTGTCTGAAAGGTGGTCGGGCGCAGGGCAAGATATATAAATATGATTTGTTTTGCTCGGCTAAAACCCCCCCCAACAGCCGAAGCACATGCGTCATGTGACCATGGATCGCGGCATGTGACCAGCACAGTGAAGTCATGGTCCCAAGACTGAAGAAAACAATACCCCTCCCACCTCCTCTGCCTCATGCAAAGTCTTCCACTAATTTTGCCCCAACGGGCTCTTTCTTTGTTCCACTCCTCTCACTCCCTCCCCTCTCCAGTCCTGCTCTCTCTCTCTCTCCCCCCCTCTCTCCCCCCTCCCTCCTCACTTGCCTCTTGCGGTACACTCTCCTTTCTACCCCCCCCCTCCGCCTCTGCTTCTCTGAACCCTTGTAACCTGCTGATGGAGTGAGTGTGATGTCATCGGTGCGTTGTGGTGGCCCAGCTGCTCTATAGCTGTGAGCTAGGCTAGCGCCGCTCCTTTGTGTTTGGCGCGTGCGGAGAGACCATATGTTACCGTCTGGCCTCCCCGGTGGGTTTACGGGCCTGCCTGGCCCTGGGACGGTGGCCCACACCCCATCTCAGGAGGTGTTAGGCCGGGGTCCAACGTGACACCAGCCCCCCGTGCGTCCTGGAGGACAGTGGCGTGCTGTTTGTTGGGAATCCAGGTGCTTTTCGATGTTTTCACAACTAGCCATTTCAGTGGGAAGAAACTGTCTGAACTCCCTGCCTCTCTTCTGAAGTGTTTAGCCTCCTTGTTTAGAAGGCTTTCACCCCCCCCCCCCCCACACACACACACACAACCCCGTCACCAACACTAGTCAGAAACTAAGAAATTCGCAGCTGGTCTGCATAACTATGCAACTCCGGAACATTTAGCTATGGTTGTTGGTACTAATCACAGCTAGGCTAACTCTGGCATACGGCTAAGATCACTCCGATTCATTTAGGTACAGATGAAGGCTTAATCCAGTAGTGAAATCCCAACTCCAGTACCTTGACGTCGGCCTTGTACAGTGGAATGTTGATTCATGCGCCGCTGCGTCCCTGTCTAATTGCAGAACTGACACGCTATGTAAATCTGTGCTCCATGCGTCGGAGGAAGCTCCCTGCTAGGACCCATTTAGACTGGATTCCACGATGCGATGCCAACTCTCGTCTAAGGAATTTTCCTCTCTCTCTCTGTTACATTTCCGCAGATTTATTGACTGACTGTCGCTTGGAAACCATGTTGCAGAGTCAATCACGCTGTGCTTGTGTGTATGCGTGAGTTATCAGCCATTGCCATGGTGACAAAGGCGTGGCCACGCACTCCCCTCAACCCTTCTCGGCACCGAGTGCTTGACTGACTGATGTTTATCTTCTGGGACAATTATCAATTCCAAGCATGCTGTATCGAGAATCCATAAAGGAGCCTTGAAGACGCGCCTTCTGACTAGCATCTGGTTACAGGTGTGTGTGTGTGTGTGTGTGTGTGTGTAGATGGTAGAAATACGCACTGTCAATAAAAAGTAATGCTCTGTGCTCACAAGTTTGACATCTGTGCTTGGTAGGAACACGCAGCGGTGCGGCCTGGCCTCACCCATTTGACATTGTTCAGGGTCTCCTTTTGTTCAGGGTCTCCTTGTTTACTTTTAACTGGGCGTCCACAGTTTGTTTTGAAATCAGAGAAAACGCCTCGGTAACCCTGATTCCTGACACCCCAGGCAGAGATGGAGCTCCGCCCGAGTTTATTACACAGCACAATGCATCTGGTGAACAATGTCTTCACTATTCCCCGAAATCATCATCATTCTCACATTATCTTACATTATCGTCTTTATCAGCCTAAATTTTTTGCGATAACATAGTGCTTTGTAACAGTGCCAAAATAAACGCATAATACAGCAGCATGTATGGTATGCATAAATCCATACCGTGGCATGTATTTATACCGGCATACCATTTTTACCGCCCACCATAAGAAGAATTAACATATCAATGGGTGAACTTCCTCCCGTTACTTCCTGCTTAGCTCCAATGATCCCCAATCTGACCCCTAAGCTATAGTATGATTGACTTGAATGGGGACGACCGTTCTATGCGTTCCATTTCTATGACTTTGTCCTGTCTCTCGTTATTTGGCTACGGAAGTGAGTTATGACTGGTTTACATGCAAGTTATACCTTGCAGCGCTACTACAAGCTGTGAGCTAGGCCACGCTCAGAATGAATGAAGCCAACTCTTTAAAAAGCCAAAGCGCTGTCTTCCTTCCTTCTTTCATTAGGTAATGACGAGAGCCAGGGGAGGATTTCCATAAGCTGTCTTAACATTCAGATGGCGTATCATAATTTGAGCCAGTTTGCTACCACGGGATAATAATCCTGCCCCGGCAGGAAACAGCAGTTGTTGCCAGTGTTTGTCGGCGTCGACGAGGCAGCTGGTGCCTGCCCCGGAGTGTGTTTGTCACGGAGTGCCTCGTACTGTGCATTTACAAGACTCATGATTTTCTGCCATAGCTCTGTTTCCCTCGCGACTCGTGACGATGTTGCCTTTATCCACAGCCGTCGAGTAAAAGCGACTAGCCGTTGCTGTTCCAGTGCGTTCCTCGTGTGCATTAACAGTACTGGTCTGAATGACATCACGTCATGCCCTCCCAGTTGACCCCCCCCCCATGACGCCTCGTTCCGTTTCACATGGATCGTATTGACGGCGCCTGTAGTAGCGTGAGCATTTAGGGCTAAATGTATTTCTCATGGACGGAGTGACCGTTCTGTTGTCAGTTTGACGGCTTGGGGATTCGGCCCAGCAAACTTTTGGTTCCCTGTGCTGCCCTGTGGTCATTGACAGTGTCCTGCCAAATACTTCCTGACAGAGGGGGAGGGAAATCCTGAGACTCGAAAGAGATGTCGGGGGGGGGGGGGGGGTAGAAAGACAAAAGCCATAAGAGATGAGTTCTCCAGCTCTCTTATACTCTGAGGCTTTGAGGTGGAAAATGGCTTTGAAATAACCCCCAAAGGGTTTTAACCTTGAATTTTTAAAGGGTTCTTCAAAGGGTTCCCTCACGGGGTAAGCCAAGTAACTCATATGGAACTTTTTTTTTTATTTTACTGTGACTCATGGTCGGCCCCGCCCCCTCATCCTCCGCCAATCAGGGGAGCGGCGCCTCCCGCTGAGGCCCACAGCAGCAACAGATGCCCAGCATTCCACACATTCTCAGATGATCTGCGCACCTTCACGAGGGCGGCTCGTGCTCGTGTCCCAAACGGCACCCTGACCGCTAACCAGGGCACTCACTGTCGGCCAAAGGTAGCGAACAAACAAGGAGATAGCGTGCCTATTGATGCCAAGCCAGCGTATGTACTCTGTCTCTGAAGTGTTGTCAGATAAAGGACTGATATAGATACAGGCGTTGTGTTTGTGTACGTTTGCCTGTGTGTAGGAAAATTTACACTTAGTCTTTATGACCTGGTTATGGTTATGAAAGTGCCATAATTTATCACAGCGCGGCCATAGAAATGTGTAATATTGAAGCACATATGGGATTTATGCCATCTTAGGAGCTGTAATAATAATGACTTATGATTTGGTTGTGGCACCAAATCTTTTGTACAACGAGAATTGTCTTTAGTTTACCCACAACTCAAACCGTTTATTGGTGTACCATGGGTCTATTTCCTCTGCAACCACAGTTTCACTGCTGCACTCTTTTCGGCGGAGTGTGTTTTCGACACATACATCCGATGTGTTTTTTTGGGGGGGTTTGCGGTAATGCTGTGAGGAAAGACATTGTTTTACAGTTATTGTGTCATAACAAACAGGAACCCTTGAGAAACAGGATCCTGCATTATTGTGACCTAGTGGATTTCCTTCTAGCGAGAATTGTGTGTGTTTGTGTGTGTGTGTGTGTGTAGGTTTTATTATCCTGGTGGGCACAAAAAAAGTTGTAAAACAAGGGAAATTCAATTTTTTCAGGGTGATTTGCTCATGAGCAACCGGGCAATTCTGTCTTTGCCTTAGTGGTTAGGTTTATTGTAAAAGTAACAAATGGTGTTTGGGTTTATGGTTAAGGTTAGGTTGAGGTTTTGGTTAGGGTTATATTCTATTCATGGTTAAGAATCCGACCTTCTGGGGACATAATAGACGGGATAAGTTGATGTTTTCAGTCATGTCTAGACCCCAGGGGAGGGGGGGGACATAAGATTCTGCGTAGGAATAATGCTTACAGTCCCTTAAGCAAAGTAAAACTCCCACACTGCAATTTTGCTCTGTCACCCGAACGGATTGAGGCTTTCTCCAAAATAGTTTAATTTCACACAATGGAGCGACCCGCCCAGTCGTCCAGGACACCTCCCCCTGCAGCCCCAGCTGTGCCTAGGGCCGGTCTGAAGATGTGAAATGACGTGTAATTTCCCACCCGTGCCGTGTCATTGTGTGGTTTCATCCTGAATGGGGAACGGAGGGATATTAGAAGGATGCTGCCCAACCGGGTGGCCTTCCTTCCTCGAAGCGTTCTAATTATTTGGATTCCACAATCCCACATTTTCACGGAGCCCGGTCTTCCGTCTCTACAGATCTGCCACTGAGTACCAGTTTGACTCGTCAAGGGGGGTGTCCCAGACGGTGCCCTGTTCTCCTTGTGGTGGGCCACTTTTTGGCCCCACAGTCAGCGAAGGTAGTGCTCTGTGTAGCCAAATAGGGTTTAATTTGGGATGCGCCCCAGAATTCTGATCTGGATCCCATTTAAAGCCCTCCCGAAAACAAAGGGAACACTGAAAAGTAAAAAAAAAACAAAAAAACACAGCGCCTTCTGATAATTGTTCACATGCCCGAAGCAGCTTGTGTCTGATATCTGAGATCCAGTACGGAAACGTAATGTGTGTTTGTTTTGTGTCGATCCAGTTTTACATGCCTTTTGTCTGTGGAAGCGCCCAGGAAATGTTTAAGGATTTCAATGTGCTGTTCTATGAGTATTTTAGAAGAGAATGGAGTGGAGCGGGTGCGTGAAACACACAGCGCTATGAAAACAGTTCATTTTGGGGCAAAAGAAAAGGTGTGACGAGAAAGCTTGGTCAGATTGAGAGTGCTTCAGAAGATTCTGTCTAGATCTTCCAATCTGGTTAGCATGCCTGCAGTGGCTGTGATGAGACAAGGCTGCAAGTGCAAATCAAAAAAACAAATGTTCAGGCAATCACATGTGGCTGTCCTGCTATGTGGCACCCTAGTCTTGACTGTTCCTGACCTCATGAACTCCACGGGCCTCATGATGAGTCTACGCTTTCCAAATAAAATAGGCTGTGTGAAGACAGAGAACACACCAACACATATTAGGATGTATCCTCCTAACACCCTCCTAACACCCCCCCCCGGCCTCCAGAACCAGAAGCCTCAGATTCTCTAGATGCCGAACACGGCCCCAACCAGATAGCGGCCCACATGCGTCATCGTCGCTTGTGACTGTCCCTTCAGATTCCTGCCACCCTACACCACAGCAGTGACCGCGGCGGTGACCGCGACGGTGACCCCGGCAGTGACCGCGGGGATTTGGCCTGGAGCCATGCCCGCCTAACCGTCCTCTACCCCTAACAGCGCCCTCTGTATTCTCTACCATGATGTTGCTGTGCGACCGCTGTTGACTGTTTTTACACAACGAAACTTCTATTTAGACGGACAAGACCTGTAGTCAGATTTGTGTCTGATAGGATTTTTTGTGCAAACGAGTGAAACTATCAGTTGTTGCGACGGAGTCTCACCCGCTGCTGCTGTGGTATAAAGCTGTAGCAGTTGGGAAGCCACTGGTGCCTCAGAAATGCTACCAGCGACAGCACCTTCTCTGCAGAGAGTGGCACGTTAGTTACCAGTCAGAATAGCACGCACACCTCTGGAGCAGTGATGGTTTCGCATTGCTGGTGTGAATAGAAAATTGTAATTGCGTAATATGGCAATGTTATTTAAATTAAATTGTATTCACAACAGTTGTTGTACTCTAAATAGGCTTGGAGTGTCTGCTCGCACTCAGTGGTTATTGGAAAAATCCGGAATTTTATTCACAACGATGAAACCTTGCAGAGGCTGACTAGTGCTTGCCTTTACCAAAGAAAGAGGTCTGCCTTTACCTAACTAAACTCCTCAGAATTGACCTCAGAATGAGGTCTGCCTTAACTGAACTCCTCTGATTTGAACTCAGAATGAGGTCCACCTTAACTAAACTCCTCAGAATTGACCTCAGAATGAGGTCTGCCTTAACTGAATTGCTCTGATTTGAACTCAGAATGAGGTCTGCCTTAACTAAACTCCTCTGATTTGACCTCAGAAAGAGGTCTGCCTAACAAAAAACTAATGGAACCGAACTAAAACTCATGGATCTGTTTGGGCATGGTCAGAGCTGGCTTGGAAGTCTGAGAGAAGTATCTGTGTATAATTCCTATTGACCCCCACAGCGGAATACTGCCTTCCTGTTGGTGTACAGCCCCACGTGTTTCCTGGATGATGTCAGAGGCTGGGTGTCTCAACTCATTGGGGCAGTTTTGGCCTCCGCCAGCATACATTTCTCCTACAGGATTCTTTGTTGAGCAGCGTGGGTATTGATTGTCCTCAGATGACCGGAGGTCAGCCGTTCGCATGTGATGACTTTTATTTTACACAGGCAAGAGCGTTTTCTCCACGGTGACAACGAATGAGGAGAAATCTTCTTTGTGTGTGATGATGACCAATGTGGATTGTAGCTTCGTGAGTGCGCCCATTCTTTGTGCAGAGCCTTGGGCGACCACCCGAGATCAGGAGCTGCTTTTGCTTAAATTCCTCATTCGTTTAGTCAGACTTACACGTGTGGGTTCGGTAACTTTTTGTAGCAAGGAAAACAATATGGATGAATGACTCCGTCATAACACATGGAAAATTGTTTGCGATCTGAGCCTCGTAGTCAGGCTACCGTATCGCTTTATTTTTCTCCTCAGCTGGTAACATTTCAGCGGAGCCAAGAAGAACAGCGCTTTTTTTTGTCACCTTAGACAAAATATAAAAATGCCCCACCATTCACAAGTGTGGATGTGTGGGTGTAAAAATCCCAAAACTCTACCATATGGCACCAGTATTTATATTCTTGCTGCACACTCATCTTTGATTCTGTGTCCTCTATGGCACCTAATGTCAAAAGCAGCATGCCCCTCTTCCTCTCTCTGGGCCCCCTGACCTCTTGAATGTAGGCTGCTTGGGCAGTATCCTGTCTGACACAGACCAGGGAGCCCCCAGTGCCCCCCTGCCCAAACATGTAGACACACATGCTGATTGGGAGGTAATGCAGCCTTCCCCTGTCAACCTAAACTGTGTGTGTGTGTGTGTCCTGATAATCTGTCATCGACTGACTTAACAAGAGTTCTGCTGCGCTCCCTCACCTTGTTTATTCAGTTCCTTCAATGTTTGTCAGAGTCACAGTTCGCTTAGTTCAGTTGTTTTCTGTTGTCGTCATTATTGAGTCAAACACATATTTCAGCACACGCCACGCCACCCCCCCCCCCACACACACACACACATTAATCAACACACGCCACCATCCACCCACACACACACAGTCACGTTCATCATCACACGCGAACTGACACACAGTCACACTCCTGCAGTATGTTAAAGGGACAGTTAAATCCGTGTTGTTTAACAGGAGAGGGGCTCTCGGGTCTCTAATGTGGCCATGTAGACCATTTCTCCTCCAGACTTTAGAGTCTTTCTGACTGGCATAACATTTCTCGATCCCGTCCGCTTGTTATGGCCTTGTGCATTTGTCTCTCATTTCCTCCCGGCAAACTTTTCAAATATCAAGCTTTTTCCTTTCCCACATTTCTCAAATCTCAAATAACAACCTCTCAAGGATGTGTGGGCCACAGCCATAAAGGGAGAGGGAAACAAAGGGGAGCGAGGGGGTTGTCTGCTTTCCAATTAAATGTCA
Source organism: Esox lucius (assembly GCF_011004845.1). Lineage (NCBI taxonomy): Eukaryota > Metazoa > Chordata > Actinopteri > Esociformes > Esocidae > Esox > Esox lucius. The sequence continues at coordinate 3,814,773 of NC_047586.1, read as the reverse complement.
TTGCTCACAACCTGTTTTTTTTAATGTTTTCTCACACCTCTCTTTATCTCCCTCCCTCCCTCCCTCACAACTCTCCTTATTTTTTAAAGCAGCATCTCGATTAGGGATTTCTGAAGCTTCTGTTCATTTCGACCAGTTCTTTGTGCTCTGAAGAGTTAATCCGTGTATTATCTGATGAGGCCTAGTGGGCCAGACGTGTTTAGCTGCTGAGTTATGTGAAGGTGTCCAGTAGTAGCCTGATAGGATCATTTGGGTTCCCCTTCTGAACCCCTTCAAGTCTGGAGGAGATCACCGGCAGACTGAGAAGTCGGGCCCCTTCACGGTCCGCCAAGCGTCTCAGAAAAGGAGGGCCCAACTGATCTGACGTCAGCTCTTCCACTCTGAAATGCTGGTTTTGGGAGAGTGTGCAGATTTCCCAGGTTTTCAGTAAATGCATGTGTGAAGGCTTTGTGATCCCGACTTATTCAATCCTAATTCTGAGATTCATCTATCCAGGCTTACAGGAAAACTATGGAATTCTGGGAAGGTGACATTTAGTTTGCAACCATGTCACCAATAGCATTCTGTACTTGTTTGCCACCTGACCCAGGCCGGTGCTGTAAATTTTTAATGACCCGGGCACAACACGCATCTGGAGATTAAGGTGCTGTGTTGAAAACCAGGTGTTTTGGGGATGGGTGCAGGGACAATGTACCATTCTGTTTTTACCGCTGTGATATAAAACATTTTAAGGATTCAGAGTTTTGGACACAAGTCGACGTAGGATAAGGAAGTGGAGAAAGCATGATGTCTCTTCAGTTGTGACTGGGGGTGTCAGCTGTGTGGTCTGTGACTGGGGTAGTCAGCTGTGTGTTCTGTGACTGGGGTTGTCAGCTGCGTGTTCTGTGACTGGGGTGGTCAGCTGTGTGTTCTGTGACTGGGGTTGTCAGCTGTGTGTTCTGTGACTGGGGGTGTCAGCTGTGGGTTCTGTGACTGGGGGTGTCAGCTGTGGGTTCTGTGACTGGGGGTGTCAGCTGTGGGTTCTGTGACTGGGGGTGTCAGCTGTGGGTTCTGTGACTGGGGGTGTCAGCTGTGGGTTCTGTGACTGGGATTGTCAACTGTGTGCATCCAGCTGAATATAGTTACGGTTACCAACCTGGCACAGGAATTCAGTGGGTTTTCCACAGCAACTGGTGGCGCCATTTTGGGCCCGTCATGCATTTGACCCCTGACCGGTCACGTTGTGTTTAGAAAACGGTCCTGTTTGCATGATGCAATGGCTGTTGGGTACCGAGCTTCCAATGCTCATCAGAATGACCATTACTCGTTAAGGGTCCCCTGGCTGCCGACCATATAAATGTCAAGCTTCCATTGTGTTTTTCAGGGTAAACATTTAAATGTGTCTGTCTCCTTCTGTTGCGCACAGCTCAGGAAATTGCAAGGTAACATCAGCTTTGTCCTAATCTTGGTCGTTTAATCTCTGAATTCCTTTAGCTTAAGGCGATTTGGGATTTTGACACAGAGCACGACATTGTTGGAGTTTAGCTGAGACTACCAAAGGGGTCCTTTGGGTTTTGTCAGGCGTCTTGTCAAGTTCAGGAGAACAACGGAATTATAACATTGAAGTAGACAATTAATGAGGAGCTTTGACTGGAATAAGTGGAAGTGATTTCCTCTGCAAATTATACATTTTGGACATTGCGACAGGTTGTTGTTGGTGGATTATGGATACAGAGAAGAATCCAGCTTCATTCCGGAACGCTCCTAGTTGGCAGGATTAGCCTGCCTTCGAGACTCTTTATTGGGTGGCTTTCTTGATAGCTTAATTCCTGAGTGACTTGGGGCTCAAAGTTTCAGTCTGCCTGCCTCCTGCTGTTGGCTAAAGTCCCTTGATATCGCAGCCATGCCCTGTAATGGAGACCGAGTCCCTTGTCAGAGTGGGGATCAGCGTCAGAAATCAGTGCTTTAGAATACCATTGGTTGCATCCCGCCGTCACTCAGGGCTGAAGTTCCGGTAGACAAAACATTAATTCTACCTAGTCCGACGTGCTCGGAGCCCCGCCCACAGGCCCGTTTGAGATAAGAGAGCCAAGCAGAGTGGTGAAGGAGATTGGGGGGTGACAGTGGGAGATGGAGAGACAGACAGGAGGGAGAGAAAGAGGCGAGAAAGGGAGAGGCAGAGTGATAGCGGTCCTTCGTTCTGGCCCGGCCAGGCCCGTGTGTGTCCGTGAACAATAGGGTCTGTCTCCAGCTGACACTGGTTCTGCTGTGTGCCTCAGCTCCAGGCTCCAGGGAACAGCTCATCCGCCGGACCTCCTGACCCCCAGGACGGAGCCTTACGGCAGGCACAGCCACTCACTGAGGACCCCTTGTTTATGGCTGCCCCTGCCACATTCCACATGGCACCCTATTCCCAAAACAGTGCTTTACGTAAGCCCGCAGACCTCTGGTCAGGATGAGTGCGCGACGAAAGGGAATATAGGGTGCCATTTGGGACGGCGTCAAGACTCCGTTGTGGCCCTGGCCCAGAAACACTCAGACGCAGATGCCAAGTCCCAAACAGGACCCTGTTTACTGTACAGTGCCCTGCTGTTGCCCGTGTGGGTCCCGGGGAACAGGGGGCCATTTGGGAGGCACGTACTGTTTCTAAAACATACTTGAGGTTGTGCTCAGAGCTCAGCGGTGAAAATGGGCTATAGCTCGGACGGACCTTTCTCATTGTTTTCCTCCATTGTTTTCAGAAGGTTATTTATAGTCCTGAAGAGCGGCCCAGTGGCTGTCTGGCAAGTGTTCTTTTTTTTTTTAAGGGATTTCAAGGCCAACATTGCTTTGCGCTGTACAGGATGGAACTCTGCACTTTTACGGTGCCACGGGCCAGCCCGGCGTCACACGATGATGGACGCCGCTGCCGTGATCTGCGCGGCAGCCCGGCGATCCTGGCGCCCGGGTTCAGACTCGGCCTGCATCCTGAATGTTTTGACCCGGACTCCGGTCTGAACTGGTCTCCTGTGCAGAGAGAATAGTGTGTCATTTGGGTTGTGAGCAGCTCTGTTGACTTTGCTGTTTGGAGATGAGCAGGGGATGGAAACCTCTCAACCTCTAATTGATGCAAATGGCTTCTAAGAAGAGAAGCACTTTGAGAATGTAAACACCGTTTGTATCTGTCATGTTTCCTAAATTGGCGCCCTACCGCTTCTGTGGTCCCCTTCTTCTGAGTGTGCGCCCAGGTCAAAGGGAGGGCACAGCTGTTAGGGAGTAGCTCGCCGTTTGGGATGACGTCAGGTGCCGTGGAGCTAAAGAGCTCGGATGAGTTAAGTTAACGGATGTTAGATGGCCAAGCAGTTGTGGATGGACTTTATTTTATATGGAGCAGGCTGGTCTTGGGCGGTCCAATTTGCCCTGGAGGGGGAGAGGGAAGGTGGGAGAGATGGAGGGAGGGATGGAGGGGGAGGTCATTCACGGTAGCTCACTAGTTTTGTCAGTCTTATGGATCCCTGGTCTAAGGGAGGGCACACATAAACGGAGACATCTGAGGTCACTCGCGTGTGTGTGTGATGTATGTGTGTGTGATGTTGGGTGGTGATTGACTTTTGTCTACTGTTACTACCAGTACTTCTCAGACTGTGGCCGAGCCTAACCTGGTTTCGTTTTTTGTGAAGACTGTGGCTGCCGAGCGACTGGGGACAGGGTTGTTGTCAGTGGCGGAGCTGTTGCCGGGAGGCCCTGGACTCCTCCTAGATCCCCTTTATCAATCACAGCTCATCCTCCTGCCGCTGGTCCCAAGAGCTTCTCTGAAAAGGCTTCAGAAACGACACAGAGGTGAAGATGAGCTCCTGAAATACACGCCCTGTATCCCGAACCATGCCCTGTTCCCTACATCGCAGGGCTCTTCTTTCACGCCCGCGCCTGTCCTCCCTCAACGGTACCAGTGGACTTTAAAAGGGAACGGGGTGGCATTTGGAATGCGTGCATTGAGAACGTCTGGATTTTGATTAATGACTGGTTAATTGGTTGCTAGGCAGAGGGCGCCCCATTTCGGTTCTTCTGGGGGTTGGGTGACTCGGTCGTAGCCGTGGAAAACTAAGTTAGTGTTTAAGCACACATGGCCCTGGTTACAACAGTCTTTTAGGAGCTGATTGACGGGAAACCAAAAACCTTGACCCCGTGCAGCAAAAACAAAAGAAAAAGAGGAAAAATGACCCCCTCCACAGTTTCATTCCTTAATTGGAACCCAGTGTTGAAATGTCTGTTTATAGGTTTCTAAGAATCCCTTTTCAGATGTAACAGTAAGTTCTGTGTCTGCCTGGCGTTTTAATAGTGCTTCACAAATAACCTTTATTGAAAGCAGATGTCCTGCCGGTTATTTCTGCAAATTCTCCTTTTTCATTTCCTCTGTCATTTCGTCTTGACCCTCCCGAGATCCTCAACAATGACTGGGCCGATCTGAGGGGGTTGAGCTCTGCAGGAGGGCTCCAAACACACACAAACACACGCAGAGTGAGTGTGTAACGGCTAGATATTAGTGTGAAGTGGCTAGATTTAATCCTCCCAAAATGTTACCTATTGTTTTTTTGGTATGGATTCATCTTTAATGCAGTCACAATCAGTCAAAATTGTAAGGAGATTTTCATAAGAATTCTATAGATTTCTGGCCTTATCTTGGGTTTGGAAAAGATACAGGCAAGCTACTTCAGCAACTCCTTCAAAACTAGTTTCCAGGTGATATATTCAAAGTAATAGTCTCAACTCCCAAACTTTCATATTTTACACAGGTGTCTGGGTTTGTTCCAAAAGGATGAATTGAATGCTTTGCAGTTAATTTTCAGGATCAATAACTGAAGAATTCCACAGTACAATTGTCTAATTTGCTTCCATCCTATAGATATTAGTGTGATGTTGCTAGATTTAATCCTCCCAAAATGTTACCTATTGTTATTTTGGTATGGTTGCATATTTAGTGCATTCACAAACAGTCAAAATTGTATGCCGATTTTAACAGTAATTCTGTAGATATTTGGCCATATCTTGGCCTTGGATAACGATACAGGCAAACTAATTCAGCTACTCCTTCAGACGTAACCACCAGTTGACATTTCCAAAGCACCAGTCTCAACTGTTAAGCTTTCATATTTTTCAAAGAGGCCAAGTGTTGTTCCATAAGGATAAATTGTGCATTTAAAAGGGTCAATTGCAGGATCAATAACTGAACAATTCCACCGTAAAATGGTCTCATCTTGTTACAACCTATAGATACAAGGGTGTAGTTGACCATTTAAAAGTCCCAGAATGTTACCTATTGTTAGTTTGGCATGGTTGCATGTTTAGTGCGGTCTCAACTAGTCAACATTGTATATACATCTTGAGAACTATTTAATGACATTTTAGCTTAGCCACTTCACCCATTTCTTCAGACATAGCCCACTGTTGACATATTCAAAGCACAAGTCTCAAGCATCAAGCTTTCATATTTTTCACAGAGGTCAGGTATTGTTCAATATTAATGAATTGAAAATTTTCAAGGGTAATTTGCAGAATCAATAACATCAAAATTCCACAGTAATATTGACTCATACTGTAAAATCTTGTAGATACAAGTGTCTAGTAAATAGATTACCAGTTTGGAAATTTTACCTATGGTTGTTTTTGCTGCATTGTCTACTTTGTGCATTTAGGGACATTTATGGTTTGGGTTAAGAGAGGTCTCCTAGAGGCCCTATTGGGTTGTAAAGGTTTTGATTATCTGAGAACATTAAAATTATGTTGTTTACATTTACAGTTCTCATGCTATGTCATAGCATGTTCTACATCTACCACTATACAGCTGGAAAAATAGAGTTAAGGTATTGTTTTAGATCATTTTGTGAAATAGAGTTAGGTTTAGAATTTAGAGAGGTCTCAAAGAGGCCCTATTATCAGACAACTATTTGTTATTCACACTCTACATTGTATATAATAGTATATTCTACACTAAACATCAAACTTAATTTAGAGAAAACACAGTTTAGACATAGTTTTAGTTTATTTTGTGGAACAGCGTTAGGGTTATAGTCTCCAAGATGCCCTATTTTCATAAATGTAGTTATTTTCACTATATATTTCATAATATAACAAATATCTCCAGTTGTTTGTAATGAATATGGTTTGTATCTATTCATTTCCTATAATAAGTTAATCAATTCCCACAACAGATGAAGTGTTCTGATAGGGCCTCTGTGCTACCTGCAATTTATAGTTTCAAATGATCAAAATCCCAGAATAAATTACATAACATTGTAAAACTGCATGCAACTAACAGGAGAGTTCTGAGGAACATGCTGGCTAAGTTAGAAATGTCTGACATTTCAGGTCCTGACATTTCTTTATCCACCTTTGCAAATTGTCTTCGAACATCAGATGGATGTACAGTCATGCAATCTATCGAGATTATTTCCCCTTGTTTGAGACAAAAACAAATTACCATGGAGAGAATGAGAGAGAACAATCTTATTACTAGCTACCTGGTGATGATCCCTCAAAGACTGAAAAAAAAACTGTAATTCTCTCCTTTTTTTTAAGTATTGCTATAAGATAGGCTACCTGTCTCCAGTTTAATAAAATTTAACATTTTACAGATTATAACAAAAATGACTGTTTGTAGCATTGAAAATGGAAGACGACAGTAATAGCCATGTGTTCATTTATAAAAACTATTACATTTTAAATATAAAATTTAAATATTTATTCAAGAAGAGAGAGATGGTAACCCAGAGGCCCTACAATACTTAGAGAGAGAGAGGGTGGAGGGAGGGGGGAGGAGGGGGGAGGCCAAGGTCTGAAGACGGCGCTGTACACACTGGCGGCACAAATGGAACCCTGTTCCCTTTATAAATCCCTACTTATGACCAGGGTCTATGGGGAATTGGGCAATAAGGTGCTATTTTCCCTCCCCCACTACACACACTGGGTCTTTTCACTAGGCTTCTGTCTTTCGCTGGCCCAGATGGCAACCATTTTTTTTTTTTTTAGGACAAACATCTACATTCACTAAAGCATGAAAGTATGCGTTATAAATGTAGTTTTCACACACAAACTTTATAGGTCCGAACCCCAAAAAGACTTCTCAAAAAACACCATGGTCGCTGCGGTGGTACATTTTATGTATTTTGATTCCGAGTTTTCTTAATTTACCAAAGTCCCATTAGCTTTTTTTTTTTTTTTTTTTTTTTTTAAAAATTTGGCGGCATTAATTTTCACTTTTGGCACTGTTCTCTCTCTGTTTAGCTGTGGTGATACTTTTACATGCAAGCCTCCAGCTCTACACTGAAGGCTCTTGACAGATGTATTTCAGTCACCGTTGTGTTCCGGTGGACATTGCCAGTCACACTCAATCACCGAGTGGTACATACTTATTTATAGTTTCCTTTTAGGAAAACTACAATTACATCTGTCCCCTCCTCTGGGTTTAAATGAAAACCCGTACAAGCTCAGATCTCTATCTTGTTTCACGCTGTCAAAATAATTAGAACAGAGCTTTGAGAAAAGTGGCATTGCTTTATGGGATGACAAACACACACACACACACACACACAGACAGACGCACACCACTCTTTCCTACACAAACACACATATACACACACACACAGGCACACACGTTGATGTTGTGTTTGTGTATTTCCCATGGGTACCTGGGTTATCAGTTGTAAAAACTAAACATTTAATCCCAGATGCTTTCTCCTCAGGATGCCGGCTGAAGCTCTTATTACTAACTGGCGTGTGCTCATTATTGAATTGTCTATTTTAATCAAACAGTGAAAGGAAACCTGGGTTTAGGGTTGTTGTTGTAAACCGCTTTATTAGAGAAATCCTTCTTCTTGCAAGCCTGTAGATAGTTTTGATTATCAAACAGTTCTGTGAATGTTTATATATTTCTTAAAGGATTTATTTAAGCCCGTGATCTGAAGGAGGAAGCCCTGGGAAATATTGTCCCGTCATCTTTCATAGGGCGATTTCAATAACATCTTCTATTCTGAACTGGGGCTGAAATTGCATAATAAGAGCTCCTATAGATAAAATAGGTTCCGTTATTGTTGCTTGGTTCCAGAAATAGCCAGAGACAAAGAACAAAGAAGTGTCATTTCTGATACAGTGGATTTTCATCTGTTTAATCTCTCCTGTGGAGAGAAAAGGGCAAAAAAAGAGATGCAAATTCCCCACTGGGAGGACATTTTTTTTATAAAATACTGCTCGTCGTTTTCGTGATGAGTGTCACGACAGACAGCCTTTTTTGAATCCATGGAGCGAAAGTGACACCCCCCGATCTCTTCCTTTCATAACTTCCCAACAGACACCAAATATCCTTCTCCCGCTAACTCCCTGTACCGCCTCCGTGCCACTGACACGCGACATCCTTCAAATGCCATATCGGTGTGCCCGGAGGCCGTGTGGGGGGGGTTTTATTCTGGTCATGGGTGCCAGAGCAGTAAGACAGGCTTTTCGGTCACATGACTAACTTAGCCGTCTATGTATATGAGCAAGTGAGCAACACACACATTCATCATCGTCATCGTCAGTGGAACCAGATAAACTGATAAACCAGCCTTCCACTCTTTCTGGCTTCGCCTGTGTCGCCTGAGGACTGTCTAATGGGTCCCTGGTATTCTCCACCTTTACTTGGAATATCCATTGACAACCGACTGCGTGCGTGCGTGCGTGCGTGCCCGTGTTACTGATAAAACTCATAAAAGAGTCCTTCAAAACATGTCTGTTTGTTCACCCGCCAGGCGACTTGTCATGCTGTGAACCGTGAGTCATCTTTTCTGAGGTAAACAACCGCTGATTAACTGGCGAGTTTGTTGTTGACAGAGATAGTTGTCAGGTACAGAAGACACAGTTCTTCTGTTGTTGGTTCAGCATGGGCCGAGTGAAAGTGGAAAACACTCTTCTTATTACTGTCCACAAACTGTGAGATTTAAATAGCCATCAGCTGATTGGCCGTTTGTGTGTTTTCGTCCGTGTGTTTGAGTTTGAAACCACCCAGAGTAACAGACTTGACTTGCATCCCCTTTTTGTGAATTTCTGTTAAATAGTAATCCTTTTTTTTGAGAGAGGGAGAAAGTGTGCCTTATTTTACATATCGTTTCAGTTTAATCTGGCACGTACCAATTCTCAAGCCGAAAGAGGGTTTTTGGTTTGAATGGAGGGAATGTCCAGTGTTCAGATGTCTTTACCTGTGTAAGAGACTTATATACATAGATGTGTTTAGTTACACGAGGCTGAATAATGACTAGTCTACCAGCCATGTTCTTCCTGACCCTCTTCCTCGACTTCACACTCACAAAAGAGAACGTGTTCTGTACTGAGGAACCCATCCAGGTTCTGATGGAATGAGCCAATCTTTCTGCTGAGGGCACTCTGGCCTCTGTTGTCATGGCTTGGCTACAGACATACTGAAGATCTTCATACTCTGTGTTTTTGACCGACCACTGGAATTATCATCTCGAAACACTTGTTAAGGTGACCCGAACCGCGGACCAGTTGTCCCGACCCGCGGACCAGTTGTCCCGACCCGCGGACCAGTTGTCCCGACCCGCGGACCAGTTGTCCCGACCCGCGGACCAGTTGTCCCGACCCGCGAACCAGTTGTCCCGACCCGCGAACCAGTTGTCCCGACCCGCGAACCAGTTGTCCGGCTTCACTCCCTGATATTTGGTGGCCTGTTCCTGCTCACGAACCTCCTCTGCCTTTTAAGGTTTGACCCGTCATGCATTTGTAACCACTGCGTTTAACAGCCATGCACATGGTCAAAAGGCGCTGGCTTTGTCGTCGCTGTGACAGGATTGCTGTTACCCCCCCACGAACCTAGTTAAAACCTAGAATGACGGTGTGTCCCGTGGTTTTCGCTCAGACACATCTGACCATCTCATCTTAGTTGTCCATCCATAACCCGGCTGCCGTGGTTAGAGGGGGATCTCTAGGCACAACGGCCTGTTCTACTGGACTCCTGCTACTGCCTCATACCCACGACTGCAACAGAGACGTGATAGAGAAGGATTGTTGACGAGCCCCTCTCATGTACAGTTGTTCCAGTAAACCACGCCGGTTCATAATAAAACAATAGCAGTGTTATCAGCTACAGTAGCCCACTTTGGGCAATCTATTGTGGTGTAGAACGTCCCCTAATTACACACACAAACAATTCAAAAGCCTCCACCCCCCCCTGCTCCCCCAGGCCTGACCCTTCTCTGTGATGAAGGGAGAGGCTCAATGACAGGACTTTCCCTTTTCAAAATGGATGAGCATTTTTCAGAGGCTGTTTTGTTACTGTGAGAGAACACTGGCTGGACGCTGTCTGTTCCTCGAAACACATGACCTCCTTCCTTCTCGAAGCCTGGGGTTTTACTCTGCAGCTTTAGGTGCGTGCGTTCGCGTGCGTGCGTTCGCGTGCGTGCGTTCGCGTGCGTGCGTTCGCGTGCGTGCGTTCGCGTGCGTGCGTTCGCGTGCGTGCGTTCGCGTGCGTGCGTTCGCGTGCGTGCGTTCGCGTGCGTGCGTTCGCGTGCGTGCGTTCGCGTGCGTGCGTTCGCGTGCGTGCGTTCGCGTGCGTGCGTTCGCGTGCGTGCGTTCGCGTGCGTGCGTTCGCGTGCGTGGGTGTGGTGTGTGTGTGTGCGGTGTGTGTGTGTGGTTTGTCGGCCTCACAACCCTGTCCAGATGTAAGAGTATTACCCAGTTGGTAGAACCGGTCCATGTTCTCAGTTGACTCTACTGAGGACCCCCCCCCCCGACCATATTCCAAATGTATAAACTTGGTAATTTGCCCCTGCAATGCTGATTGGCTGAAAGCTGTGGTTTATGAAAGTAATAAGGCACATCCCTTTTCACTGCTCTAGTTGTGTCTGTAACCGGTTTATAAGAGAAGTGAGGCGCCCCAGGGGGTTGTGGTAGATTGCCAATATATCACGGCTATGGGGCTGTATCCAGGCAAACTGCAGAGTGCTGTGCCTTAGAAGTTATTGGCCAAATACCACACCCCCTGGTGACTTGCTGCTTAAATATACTGTCTTATTAGCTCCAGTTCCTTTGTATAAAGGCGAGCAGAACAGGCAGATATTGACACTTAAAAGAGGGAGGGGGAGAAGGGGGAGAGGGGGGTGTGGCAGAGTCAAGATAAGGAAAATATATATACATATATAGACAGAGGGAGAGAGAGAGAGGGAGCAGGGAGGACCGAGAGGGAGCAGGGAGGACCGAGAGGGAGCAGGGAGGACCGAGAGGGAGCAGGGAGGACCGAGAGGGAGCAGGGAGGACCGAGAGGGAGCAGGGAGGACAGAGAGGGAGCAGGGAGGACAGAGAGGGAGCAGGGAGGACAGAGAGGGAATGAGTGTTTGGGTAGTGTGGTCTGTTATACACAGTTGTTAGTTTCCACCGTCTCCCTCTGACTTGCCTCAAGCTCCTGCTGCCTCATGATCTACAGCGAGGGTGTTTGTGTGTACCAAGTTTGTTGTATCGTCCTCTTTTCAATACATGTTGTGGCTCCCATCTAAAGGTTCGTGTGGTCCCTCTTTAAAGGGAAAGCAGAAGTGCACAGGTGGTAGGTTTGACCCTTTTCTCTGAAACAGAAGTAGGTGAATAATTCTGATTGCTTTGTTCTCTATTGTTCTGGCCTAGCTACTTCTCTAAAGTTGTGGAAGTGACTCAGGACCGCGAGCCGACCAGGCTATTCTTTTATCTGTCTGTCTGACCTGTCTGTCTGTCTGACCTGTCTGTCTCTCTGTCTGTCTCTCTATCTGTCTGTCTCTCTATCTGTCTGTCTCTCGGTCCGCCATTCTGTCCACCCTTCTGTAATACTGGGGTGGATATTCACACATGGCATCGGCATGCCAGTTCCCACATCCGTCTTCACCTGTGTATGTTCCAGGAGAGAGTCCAGTGGATTATATTCACAGCCGCCTCTAATCCGTGAGAACCGGCCTCTTCACACCCATGTTAATAGGCCAGGCCACCCCGGTTCCCTCCTCCCTCAGCCCCCCCCCCCCCCCCCCCCCCCCCCCACAGAGGCTTAGGGTCACGTAGTGGGAATGGCAGTTTGAAAACAAATGTCTGCTAAAATGTCACAGCTGTTTTGACAAAAAGGAACTGTTTTGCGTTTCGGCGTAGCAGTTTCCGGAATGCCAAGTTGACTTGTTCCACCGAAAAGTTACGGTAGACGACATGTGTCACCAAAACGGGAAACCGGGTTTCAGAGTCAGGGGTCATGTTAGACACGGCACACCTTGAATTGCTCGTCCTCTCAGCATTGTGAGTAGCCCTGAGTTTTGGCCCGGTACGTTAACGACCCACTCCTCTATATAAACGTTTGGCTAGGTACACATTTCTTTTGCTCTGTATTTCAGTATGTATGTATGTCAGTGGAGGTGTTATCTTAGGCTTGGCAGCCTCGCCCATTCCCGTCGCCTGCTCTCGCTTCACGAGGCTCTGAATCCGTGTGATCACACCTCTCTCGGGTTGAACCGATTAACCCACTGACCCCTGAGACTGACTTCTACATGTTCTTGCGGGAACAACCGTGCCCGTTGGTGGACTAAAATGCCCCAGTAGAAATACAATTACTAGAATGGACATTCCTGTTCCAGTTACATGGATGTGGCATGGTTCTTCTACAGTACTTATACTGCCTGGACCAGGCAGGACCACTCACTGCCCCACCCCGAACACCTTAATAACCTGGCACTTTGATTCCAGCCTTCCAGGCGTGTCCTCGGTTGGTTCTGCGTGCGTTCCAGCATTTGATAATGCGTTGAAACGAAATAGGAATTTATCAGTGCGCTCCAGGTCCGAGCCATGGCTTTGGCCACGACACGCCGCACATCCTGGATTCTGTTCTCGTGTACGCAACGCACTCTCACAAGCGTTCTGGGCGGCTTTTACGGCTGGTTCGTGTTGCGGGGGCGGGTTTGGTTAGCTTTTCCTGGCTAGGCTGTTGCTGTGTCTGACTCCCTCTGAGGCTCCCCAGGGGTTTATTCTCTGGCCAGAAGGACGGAGGGACACAGGGCTGGTTTATCTACATGCCCAGACCTGGAGGAGGACAGAAACAGGAAGACGACTAGGCGGGGACGGGGAGGTTTTAGATCACAGAGTGTCTGTCTAGCGAATGAAGAAAGGAGGGAGGAGGAGGAGGAAAGAGGATGAAGCACAGATATCGAGGTCGCAACACAGACACGCTTTCTGGTCAGAGAGCGAACCAGGTCGGGGGAACAAGTGGCCCAATTGTTTGACTGCGAGAGCAGCTGGCCGAGTGCAGGGTCACGCGTGTCGATCCTCCGGGTGGGAGGGGAGCTGTGACCGGGCCGGCAAACTGCTTGGCGCTTTGTTTGTGTGTGTTACACACACTTAAATACACAAGCGAGGCCACAGTGAACAACGGGTCGCAGCCCTGGACGGTCCCGGATCCGCGTGCCGCCGTGCCTGTTGCCTGGAAGCCAGAGGCCCTGGAAGCTGGCAAACGACGCCGGGTCGGATCGAAAAAGCCGTGCCCGGAAGGTGTTATCTTTCCCTTCCCCTGTTGGAAGGAGTGAACCGTCTTTGTCTCGCTGCTCGGCGTGACCTGGCGCACGGCACACTAATTCACATTTAGTGCGCTGCTTTTAAAGGGACCCTAGTGCTCTACTTAGGGGGCAGGGTGTCATTGGGTCTCAGGCGTGCCCTCTCCCGTGGCGGGTGTTTCTGGGTGTTCGTTGAAAGGCTGGTGTTTAGACGAGTTCTTTTTGAGTCACCCAAGGCTCCATAGATAGAGAAATTGCCCGGGTTAGTGGTTCCATTCTATTAGTTCTATTTATACTCTATTACGGAGCCTAGTGTTAACTCTGGTTATCAGGGCTCTGATTGGGTTTCCTTTCATGCAGGCTCTTTGATGTGAGATTGGCCTTGCAGACAATACCTGCCCACTGTAGTTCCTTTCAGATCTCTGCCAGTACCAGGGTAGTCTGTCACACCACCATTCAGACTGATGTATACCTCAGTACTGCCTGAAAGGGAGATTATGCCATTTCTTTTCTTCTTGCGTTATGGCCCTTTGTTTTTAGAGTGGTTTCAAATACGGCCTGCTGCTTTTTCAGTAGTCAAAACTGTTGTCTGTATTGTCCCACTTTCTTTTTTCCAGTAAAAAGTATGCAAAAGTGGCTGGAGAAAAATATCTCTCTAAAATGGTTACAAATTTACGGTTTAGTTGCCCACAGAAACCTGACCCCCTTGAAATGGTGTCTTGAGTTGCCTTGGTGAAATGGGGGTGTTGTCATGGTATTGGAGGATGAATTTGATGGCCTGAACCTGACCTGACATCTAGGCTTAAAACAAGGTGACAGAAAACATTTACAACTTTCCCTTTTATCTCTGCACAGTTGCAAAAAGTCCCCCGACCGACTGAGTCACATTTCTTTTTCTGGAGAGCAGACAGTCAGTTGAAGATAGTTTCCCTGCAGAATGAAGCCTTGCTCTTCCAGCTCAAACGTCACTGCTTATGGTATGACCAAAATCACCCCCTAAATGTGATTGCTTTAATGCTCGGACCGGGGATTGTTCTGAGCACCTTGTAGTGGTACAGGAGCTCCACATGTACTCTTATGCAACACAATCCTGAATGCCCATCAGTAGATTAAAACTCAAACAGCATTTTTCAGCCATCAACCCGAGGTAGACGTTTCTATGGAATGGAAAAATAAAAGCGGTCATAATGTTGAGGGGGGAAAAACCTCAGTGACCACCTGTGACACTGAAAGCTAAAGCCTGTTTTTTTTTTTAGTTTAAATCTTTCGGACCAGGAAAATAATGAGTATGATTAATGAGTAGGTATGTGAACCGATAAGGCCACCTCCCTCCCTCCCTCCCTCCCTCCCTCTCTCTACCTCCCTCTCTCTCTCTCTACCTCCCTCCCTCTCTCTCTACCTCCCTCTCTCTCTCTCTACCTCCCTCTCTCTCTCTCTACCTCCCTCTCTCTCTCTCTACCTCCCTCTCTCCTTCTATCTCTCCCTCCCTCCCTCTCTCCTTCTATCTCTCCCCCCCCTCTCTCTGCTTGCCTTTGTTCATAAAAACATAAATAATGAACTGATGCAACAGTGGGCTGTGCCGACCCCTCTGCTCCACCCCCGAAAAACAGCCAACCAATCGGGTGTGAGGCAGTCAGGACACAAGGGACTCCCTAGTTGAAGTGTGTAGGAGGCCGCAGGAGAAAGGTGGAGGAGACTCCGTATCAGTTTACTTGGCCGGACAGACATACGTAACCTGTTGCTCTGGAGGCAACGGTTCTGTATCAACGTGCACGTGTACGTACGTGTGTATGCATGCATGTGTGTGTGGCCTACTGTAGTCCCTAATGACCTCATGTTTCAGAGTCTGTCTGGCGTTGGCCCTGTAAACGTAAGTGTGTGTGTGTGTGTGTGTGTGTGTGTTGGTCAAAGTGCCCCATGGCTTGGGTTAAAGCGATACTGGTTTGTCCCCCAGTGGCTGGTTGAACTCTGAGCGTGCAGCCACATTTGACTGATGGGCAAACGCTGATTGGAATGTGGCATTCTGTTACACCACACACACACACACACTCTCACACACACACACTCACACGTCGATCCCCCCCAGCGCAACACCTCCAGAACCTCTCTCTCTCTCTCAACTTGCCTTCTGTGTAGCTTTTATGTGGCCCCTGTCAGTTATTTTTCACAAAACTCATTATAGAGAGTTCTGCTATACGACGTTGAACTCTGACCTTAACTGTACCCGCCTGATATGGCAGTAAAACATTTCCAAACCCCAGACGTAGAATCTCCATGAGGCCAGTAAATCCCCTGAAAACCCTTCTTTACATGTACAGCGACGTCTGCGCGTTTCTTCCCTGGCCATCGACGTGACCGCGGGATTGGGTTTATGGTGCTTGCTAGCGTCTCGCTGCTGATAACATTAAGTTAGAGGTACTCCGGTTGCTACAAAGAACAACGTTGTTAAAGGCTTGAGTTTCGATTTCTGGTTTGCCACGGCTGGTACGCTTTGTTTTCTTGGAGTTATTGTTTTGTTTTTCCTCAGTTCTGCCTCGTCGTGGAGTGATTGATTGGCTACCGTCTCGTACTGTTGGGTTATTTTAAAGGCTAAAAGCAATGAGAATTGCTCATGCAACAAAATGCTTTTTGTACAATTTGAATGACGTCAAGCGTAGAACGACTGACCGTTTGCCTCGTCTTCTCTCCCACAGGATCGTAAGCTGTCCAAGACCGAGCGTCAGAGATTCAAGGAGGAGGCAGAGATGTTGAAGGGGCTCCAACACCCCAACATTGTCCGTTTCTACGACTCCTGGGAGTCCCCGTCCAGAGGGAAGAACTCCAAGTGCATTGTCCTGGTCACGGAGCTCATGACCTCTGGCACCCTGAAAACGTGAGCAGGGTTCTGGGAGACTTCCACACACACTACACACGCCATACACACACTACACACACACTACACACGCCACACACACACTACACACGCCACACACACACTACACACGCCACACACACACTACACACGCCAAACACACACTACACACGCCACACACACACTACACACGCCAAACACACACTACACACGCCAAACACACACTACACACACCCCACACACACCACATACACTACACACACCACACACACACGCCACACACCACACACCCCACACACACACACCCGGAGTTATTTATTTTATCCGAGCCTCCAAATCTAATTTTCAACACGTCTGTACACGAGGAGCCCCACTTGGGGTAGAGGTAACTCCTCCTCCTTCTTACCACAAGGCTGTGTTGACCTTGACTCAGGTTTGTGCCTCTCAAGCGGCTTTTCCATTGACTTACATTGCCCTGCTGTTACTGTCAGCCCGTATACACACAGACACACCTGGTTGGCTGTGTTCATTCATTCCCCTGTTGGCTACTGCAGTCCCACCGGGTGTGAAAACATCAAAACAAATCTCGCCAATTTTCTTGTGTTATCTTCCAGTGTTATTTCTTATTTGAATAAAGCCCTTTCCTCAGCGGCTTCTGTAATCTTCACACGCTGCCTGTTCCCGTCTGCTAGTCAAAGAGGGTTTTCATGCAGTGTTGTGCAAGAAGTGCCTCTTAGCAGGGAGCTATTGTGTTGTCTTCTTACCACCCTGCAGCTAGCCAGTCTTCCCAGTCTGGTGCAGTAAACACACACACAAACACACACACAAACACACTCACAACACATAACACATAACACACGACACATAACACATAACACACGTGCCAAAATGGTGACTGACAGTAGAGAGAGATGGGAACAGGATGGTGTGTCAATAATAAAACACCAGAGGCAGCTACAGCGTGTTGACAACCTAGTTTACTCTCCATAACCACCACACCTTCCTCTGGACTGATGCATTGTGGGTCAACTGGCCACCTGCCAGCTGCTGATGCTGCAGATTCTTCCCATCACCGATGGATGGATGGAGGGATGGATAGAGGGATGGATGGAGGGATGGATAGAGGGAGGGATGGAGCGATGGATGGAGGGATGGATAGAGGGAGGGATGGAGGGATGGAGCGATGGAGGCACATGGATTGAAACAACATGAGTTGCCAGTATCTGTCTGTCTTTGTGTGTGTGTGTGTGTGTGCATGTCTGTCTCGTTCTTTCTGTACGTGTGTGTGTGTGTGTGTGTGTGTGCGTGTGTGTATTTAGTTTGGTACTAGCCACGTGGCCCTAGTCTGTCAGGGCCGACAGCTTCGCGGTCCTCCCTGGCCTGAACCAGCTCAGCTCTTTGAACCGGCCCAGTGGCTCCCTCCTGTGGAGGAGTCAGTACTCAGTCCCATTATGTATGGGCTGTATGGGTCTCGCAGGTACAGAACCAGTTCTTCTCAATGAATTTCCATGACACCGGTTCTCTGGGCAGCTCGACTCCCTCGCTGGTGCGGAACCGGTTCTTCTTAATGGATTCTTGAGGACGTGGGTCTTATTTCACAGCAACAGATCCTGTGGCACAATGAGAGAATACTCTGTTTAAATGGATGGAAGCGAATTGAGCGTTATGTGAAGATCTGAACCGGTTCTTGGAACGTTTGGCTGCATTTTGAATAGTTGGCTTCTTTTCTCCCAGGCCTCCAGGCCAAGACCCAGGAACAACCCAAGTCTGTCTGCTTGTTAGTCCCACTGGCTCATGCAGTAACTATTGGCCTCCTTGGTAAAGATGAGTAAAGAAAGGAATTGCAAAATAGAGGGCATATCATGGCTGCTGTGAAGGGGTCGAATGTAACGCTGTGGGTCTGATTTGCTTCCCAAGGACCTGGGAACGTTGTTGGTATACAAAGTGTAATAGACTCTTGTATCTTTAAATATGTGTTAAAATGGGCTTCTCTGTTTGGGGAATTGTAACATAGTGTCATGTGTCCAACTAACACCCGACCATAGTGTCATGTGTCCAACTAACACCCGGCCATAGTGTCATGTGTCCAACTAACACCCGGCCATAGTGTCATGTGTCCAACTAACACCCGGCCATAGTGTCATGTGTCCAACTAACACCCGGCCATAGTGTCATGTGTCCAACTAACACCCGGCCATAGTGTCATGTGTCCAACTAACACCCGGCCATAGTGTCATGTGTCCAACTAACACCCGGCCATAGTGTCATGTGTCCAACTAACACCCGGCCATAGTGTCATGTGTCCAACTAACACCCGGCCATAGTGTCATGTGTCCTTGCAATCAGAACTATTCATAAATAAACTTCCCATACTGGTTGTCTGGTTTTAGGTTTAGGTGTTTAATTCCTTAACTATAACAACATTGTTCTATTGTCAACTTTAGCTCACGTGGCTTTATTTCAGATAGTCTCCTCCAATGGTGTTCTGTGGTAGGTTACTCAGTATGGGTTAGGGTAAAGGATGAATATTTAGCGAAAGGACAAAGGAGGAATGAAGCGACAGAAGGAAAGAAGGAGGTGGGGGTGGGAGAAAGAGATGGAGTGACAGTTACAGAGATGGAGGGAGGGGTAAAGAGATGGAGGGTGGGGTAAAGTATGTTGTTGGACATTAGCTCCCATTATCAGAAAGGAATTGTTCATTAAATCCAACTTCACCAATCATAATGGGTTTCGTTATCTTTTGTTTATTACCTATTAAATCTCATCTCACCCGTTTTTGTTAAGCTGTGTTCACTTAGCTTCACAATGACATCACTTTTACTGGCTAAATTAAATCTGTTTTTCAAAAATGCTGTTGGATATACCTGGAAATGTAAAAAATAATAATAATCTAAAGAAAAATATTATTACAGAGCTATTGATATAAGGACTGTTTTACAATGGTCTCGTGCCCGGGCAGTTTCCCTTTACGATGGGGTACGACAAACCGAGCTGATGTATTTAACCCTATATCCCCCTGTTGCAGGTACCTAAAACGGTTCAAGGTGATGAAGATCAAGGTCCTGAGGAGTTGGTGTCGGCAGATCCTCAAGGGCCTCCACTTCCTGCACACACGGGCCCCTCCCATTATCCACCGAGACCTGAAGTGTGACAACATCTTCATCACCGGTCCGACCGGCTCCGTCAAGATTGGAGACCTGGGATTGGCTACCCTGAAACGGGCCTCCTTTGCCAAGAGTGTCATAGGTACGACCCCATTGGCCGATCGACTGACCTCTTAACCTTTCGAGGTGGATCTTTAACCTCCCTGCCCAGATCTCTAACAAAGACACACTCCTTCCCCTGTCGCTGCAAATGGTTGAATTAAAAATGTGTGTCCGTTAAATCAGCGTTTTAGGGGCTGAAAAGTGTACTTTAAATACATTTTTAATTTACTTCTAGCTTCTTTTTTTAAAGCATCTACGTCGATTTTTACGTTGAGTCAACCAGAGATTTTCTGTGCCTGGCTCTCCCTCACCACAGTGTGGTCTGGGCCTCCAGTTTCCGCAGGGCAGGATGTGTCAGACAGACTGCTTGAAACTGGAATGCCATCTAGTCTCCTCCATGCTGCCCGTTTTCCGGCGTTTACAAAATGCCTATCAGTCGCCGACTGTCGTGTCTCCATCTGAGGACAATCAGCAGCGCCAGAAAAGAAGCTAATTGGAATGTGTGTTAAGCAGCCGAGCAAACCAAGGCCTCATGAATGGTGGTGTGTTCAGGCTTCCCTGTGACAGCCGCGTCATGATATCACACACATGCTTACAATAAACTCACGTTGGGCCTTCGAGTCTTGAGAAGGTCTGGAATTACTTCTTCAGACCTCTAAGGACTTCCTGGCTAAGAAAGTGTTTCAATAGAAAGTATCCCTCTTCTCTTTGAGCCCCAGCCTGTGGTTTCCTTTAGGCAGTTGTAAAGTTTTATAAGTTTATGAGCATATATAGATAATAAAAACAATATACCGTGGCTTACTGTGCGTAATCATACCCATTGCTGACAGTGATCATTTCTGAAATGGGAGCTTATTCACTATAGTAAACTACATTTTGGGCAGAGCTCAGTTGGATCGGTTCTGATGTAGTGTACTAAATAGGGAATAGGGGTAATTTGGGAGGCAGATTTCTCACTGAAAAAGGTTTGCCTCATCTGTTTTTAAGCCCCCCTCAGCATTTCTAACCTCACCTGATCTCACTGTTTCTATCTGCTTTAACTACCTTTTTTCCACATAATCAACTTTTTTTTGTTTGGTTATAATGCTCTTGAATATTTTAAAACTTCAGGCTCTTCCTCATTCAGCAGTTCTGGATGATGAACATTTCACAAGTACTGCAGCCATGGCAAAAAGTGCTTCTGATGAGTGTAAAATACCTGAAAATCTTTATTTAAAATTTTTTAAACCATCATGAAAGGCCTTGCAGAGGAAACAGTCTGTTCATATTTCTACTCCAACTTTACTGAAGCCGAGTTGCCCACGTGTTTCCCTATTCCCTCTGTCCATCTCTCTCTCCTCTCCCTCTGTCCATCTCTCTCTCCTTGTCCTCTGTCCATCTCTCTCTCCTTGTCCTCTGTCCATCTCTCTCTCCTTGTCCTCTGTCCATCTCTCCTCTCCCTCTGTCCATCTCTCTCTCCTCGTCCTCTGTCCATCTCTCTCTCCTCGTCCTCTGTCCATCTCTCTCTCCTCTTCCTCAGTCCATCTCTCTCTCCTCTTCCTCAGTACATCTCTCTCTCCTCTTCCTCTGTCCATCTCTCTCTCCTCGTCCTTTGTCGGGGATCCATACCTCCTATGGCGTGGCATCAACTAATTTCTCCTGCTCCCCTCTCTGGTCCTCCTCCCCTGTGGGAGGCCCGGGGGAGTTCTGACACCTTGTTTCGTCTCCGATCCGTTTCAAGGTACCCCAGAGTTCATGGCCCCGGAGATGTATGAGGAGAAGTACGACGAGTCGGTGGACGTGTACGCCTTCGGGATGTGCATGTTGGAGATGGCCACGTCAGAGTACCCCTACTCCGAGTGTCAGAACGCAGCGCAGATCTACCGCCGTGTCACCAGCGTAGGTGTACTCCCTCCTCCGCCTCCCCTTCTCAGGGTCTCCTGTCCATCCAACTGTCCGTCTGAGTCTTTCTTTCATTGTCTCTGTCATTTATACTCTCTCTATCACTCTCTTTATCTGAGTCAGTCCCGTTCTCCTGGGATGCCAGACTTAAATTTGGAATCAGCTAGGGTTTCCATAGGGTTTGTTCGTCACAGACTCAGTCCTTCATACAGTTTACAGTGTTTGATTGTTCGGGAGGAGGCCTTCTTTTGGTCCACCCACACGCATTCGTGCCTCCATGAATACCCCAGTAAGCAGCAAAGATTAAACAACATTTACCATGGTTAAGATGACAGAATATTTATCAATTACATGCGTCATGTATAATCTGTTGGCCCGCGCCTCCGCCATGCTGGGTGAGGTTTCTGCATAGTCACGTGTGCTTTCATGCTGTTCATATGGTTTGACAAGGGTCCTGCCGTCAGGTCGAGATTCGCCATTAATGAAGTTCTCCGTCCGCTGCTTAGAGGGTTTCGTTGAAGCCACTCGTGTTGCCTGTGCCAGCCTGACCCCAGATCAGTTTGCCCGGGCTGCTTCTCTGTATGCTGTCGGTTATTGGTAGAATCACCCTAATCTAATACCCCCCCCCCCATCTCTGTTTTTCTCATCTGTTATCTCATGACCTTTAATTTCATGAACTGTTTTCTCCTTCCTCTAGTCGGGTTGTTTACCTCCCTACTCACCCACCCATCCTACCCCTCCCACCACCTCACTCCTCCCCACACACCCCGCTCCTCTGCCCTCCCCCGTCCTCCTCCTGGTTGACGTGTGGAGAAAAGGATCAGTCATCATCTCCGCCTGGTTTGTTTGGAGCTGTGGGCTCCAAGGTGTTGTGTTGGTGGTGGCCAGCAGGGGGAGACAGCGGGTCTATGTCCTCATCTCGAGGGATGAGTTGGGGAAACCTGTCGCTATTTGCATTTCATTATTCCTCTGCTTTTCGTGTAGATCGTTTCAGGTCATTATATTCAGTGATGGAATGGAGGAATTTGTCAGTAGAACCAGTAAAGCCGGTGCAACTCGGTTAGTGTTTTGGTTCTCTAGGAAGGGCAATGCTGAAATACCTTGCATACCATAGAGGGTTTCTGTCTCTTCAGAGGCACATTCCGCCATGGCTGAGGTCTCCACAGTTTTTTGTCACTGTGGCTTTTACCTTTTAACTGAAGTGGAAAGTTAGAGACCGTTCAAGAGGAGAGTGGAGAGTGGAGAGGGAGAGTGGAGAGCTAGAGGGAAAGGGAGAGAGCAGTGCAAGAGGGATGTGGGTGAGGAAATGAGGCACGGGAGGAATGGAGGGAGGAGTAAGTGAGCAAGAGGGACTGTGGAGGGTGGAAGAGAGGGAGAGATGCAGAGGGAGAGATGCAGGCCTTAAACCCCAAGGAGCAAACAACAGTAGTGTTGGATTTCAGTGGCTAGGAAAAACTCCCTAAGAAGGCCGAATTTTAGGAAGAAACCTAGAGAGGACCCAGGCTCAGAGGGGTGACCAGTCCTCTTCTGGCCATGCCGGGTGAGATATTAAGAGTCCAATTAGTCAATTTCTCTGGGCTAAATTCAGAGTCTATTTGATTCTAGACTAGGTCAAATGTATGACCAGGTGGACAAGGACAGGGACAGCAACGGGCCCCCCAAACCAGGTACTCCGCAGGTGTGGACCATGACCTCATCTCCTCCTAAAATGTAAAACTGGAGGATAGTGAGAAAGGTTAGAATTGCATTCCTCATATCCCCCAGCACAACAATATAGCAGCGTAACACCTTGGAACTGAGACGGGGGGGTCCGGCAACACTGTGGCCCTACCCGGGGGAGGCCCCGGACAAGCAGGAAATCAATCCACCCACATTGCCAAGCATCAACCAAAGGGACACCCACCAACCGCAACCACCCTGAATGAGGGCCGAATATTGCCTGCAGCGTACAGCCCAATTGCACAAGTGCGCAACAGAGAGTCAACAACAAGCCAGTGACTCTTCCCCCGAAAGGCATTGGAGGGAGGGCATCCCAGTGGCGACGAGAGCCCACCTGGCAAGACAGCAAGGGTGGACAGTATCAAGCCTACTGGTCACCTTCACGCCCCCGGGCCAGGCTACACCTAATTAAAAACCGTGCTGTAGAGATGAGTTTTTAGTAGACACTTGAAAGTTTGCACTGAGTTTGCATTTCTAACCTTAATTGGCAGATCATTCCACACTAGTGGAGCTCTATGAGAAAAGGCCCTGCCGCCAGCTGTTTGTTTAGAAATTCTAGGTACAATTAAAAGGCCTGCATCTTGTGATCATAGGTTACGTGTAGGTATGTATGGCTGGATCAGAGAGAGATACAGCGAGAGAGATACAGCGAGAGAGATACAGCGAGAGAGATACAGAGAGAGAGATACAGAGGGAGAGATACAGAGGGAGAGATGCAGAGGGAGAGAGAGATGCAGAGGGAGAGAGAGATGCAGAGGGAGAGAGAGATGCAGAGGGAGAGAGAGATGCAGAGGGAGAGAGAGATGCAGAGGGAGAGAGAGATGCAGAGGGAGAGAGGAGATACAGATGGACTAGTGTTCCGTGGTCTACTGTTATGGGGTCTGCTGTTCTTGAGTCCCCTGCCCTGTGTTTTGTCCATGGTGACACTAAAGACTCTGATACCCTCCCCTGCCCTGTGTTTTGTCCATGGTGACACTAAAGACTCTGATACCCTCCCCTGCCCTGTGTTTTGTCCATGGTGACACTAAAGACTCTGATACCCTCCCCTGCCCTGTGTTTTGTCCATGGTGACACTAAAGACTCTGATACCCTCCCCTGCCCTGTGTTTTGTCCATGGTGACACTAAAGACTGGTCCAACACAGATCTAGGAAACATGAGATGCCTCTGGTCTCCGCGGTGGACCTTCTCAGCTTCAGGGGTCTTCACACATGGTGGTCTTTTGCTCTCCTGCACGCATGCACACACACCTCCCCAGTCACGACAATCCCTCATGACCTTATAACCCTGGGTCTGACCTTATAACCCTGGGTCTGACCTTAATAACCCTGGGTCTGCACACTGACCAGGGCTTATGATGCAAACCTGCCATCTGCGAAATACAAGTAGATTTTGGTACGTTCTCTCATACAAACTCTCTCTGATTCTATACAGAGTTGGCAATCTTTGATCCCGGTCTCTCTTTCCTGTCTCTCCTGTCTCTTTCTCTCCTGTTTCTTTCTCTCCTGTCTCTCTCTCTCTGCTGTCTGTCTCTCTCTCTCTGCTGTCTGTCTCACTGTGTTCTCTCAGCCCAGCAGATTGACATTAATTGCATTCTTCTGCGTCAGGCTGTTGCCCCCAGTGACAGTTCCTACACTGCCTGTGAGGAAATTGAGAGAAGCCCAAATGGCCCCCTATCCCCAGGACCCTATCCTCTATCCCCAGGACCCTATCCTCTATCCCCAGTGCCCTACGTTTCAACATGACCCATTGGCACTAGGGTACCACTTGAGACTCACCTACCTCCCAGTTCAGTCATTTGTCAATAATTTCCATTATATTTTGGTTCCTTCCTTTGTTCTCCGTGGTCTCTGATGAATTAATCTAACAGGCCAGGACCCTTAGTAGCAATTAGAACATGTACGGTTAAATGATTTCTTCTCTGAAATGTACAAGGAACGCACAGCTTTGAGAACAGATGTAAAACACAGGTTATAAAGAGCCTTTTACCTTGAGATCAAAATGAGCTCTTTTCTCTTTCCACAATGGAGGTGTCTGCTTTTTCTTTTATCAATATATGACTGGGGAAATTAGTACTTGACTATAACGTAAGATTCACCCCCACATATTGACAATAGCTAGTCCTCCCACACCATCTTCCTCTAAGCCTCTTCTACTCATCTTTGCATCGGTTCCTTTGTAAAAAGTTTTTTTTTTAAATGACTATACCCTTTAATTTCTCTTTTCAATTGTTGGCTGTTCTGCAAAAGGGGGTAGAAAGGTGCCAGCATGGATCCGGCTTTAAAGACCTCTCCTCGCTGAGAGACTTTAATTCGTAATGAGGACTTTTTAATGACCTTGTTATCGGAATACTTCTCTATTCTCCTCTTCTACTAAATTTGATTACCTCTTTGTTCGTCAATCCTTACTTTGTCCGCCCCAGGAATCTCTAAGAGGGAGGTGTGTGTGTTTAAGTGTTTGTGTAAGAGTGTGTTTTAGTGTGAGCATGTGTTTGTGTGAGAGCGTGTTTGTATGAGAGCGTGTGAGAGCGTGTGTTTGTGTGAGAGCGTGTGAGAGCGTGTGAGAGTGTGAGAGTGTGTGTTTGTGTAAAATGTTACATAAGGACGTAGGTTCTGGTTTGGAGGGTTCAGGGAGGGTTAGTAAATATTGAGACAGAACTGTTTTGGATCGGCAAGGCAACACAGAACTTGGCGTCAGGCAGTCAGTCTATCAGGTGATACCAGGTCACTGAGCCCAACTCTCTCCCACCCTGCCTCCTTTACATCCCGGTAAGTCTCTCTCAGCTCCTCACTTTCTCTCTGTCTGCTCTGACAATACTTTTCCTTCACTTATTTCAGGTGTCAGCTGTCCTGGTGGGTTTTTTCGGCGAATGTCTTTTAAGCGATAAAGCAGAGAAGAGACTCAGGGTTCAGACAGGCACGGATTCAGTTTGTTGCGTTCCTAGTTAACGTGCTAGATCCAATTTACTTGACATGTTCATATGGAACCAAAATGTGGACTGAAGACCTCGATCACACCTACAAGATAACTGCGTTTGGTACACCGTTGTACATTGATTTCTATTAGGGCACTGCGTTTGCCTTGCATCATGGCGTTGTAGAGGCAGTTGCCGTGCGTTGTAGAGGCAGTTGCCGTGCGTTGTAGAGGCAGTTGCCGTGCGGTGTAGAGGCAGTTGCCGTGCGGTGTAGAGGCAGTTGCCGTGCGGTGTAGAGGCAGTTGCCGTGCGGTGTAGAGGCAGTTGCCGTGCGGTGTAGAGGCAGTTGCCGTGCGGTGTAGAGGCAGTTGCCGTGCGGTGTAGAGGCAGTTGCCGTGCGGTGTAGAGGCAGTTGCAGTGCGGTGTAGAGGCAGTTTCAGTGCGGTGTAGAGGCAGTTTCAGTGCGGTGTAGAGGCAGTTGCCGTGCGGTGTAGAGGCAGTTGCCGTGCGGTGTAGAGGCAGTTGCCGTGCGGTGTGTTTGG
Source organism: Esox lucius (assembly GCF_011004845.1). Classification (NCBI taxonomy): domain Eukaryota; kingdom Metazoa; phylum Chordata; class Actinopteri; order Esociformes; family Esocidae; genus Esox; species Esox lucius. Next base: position 3,788,169 of record NC_047586.1, on the reverse strand, counting down.
TCCTGTTCTGAACCTCTGGTTCTGCTTCCTTGGCCCTGGGAGTCCTGCCACATCACTTGCAGAGTTAGAACAACACTGCAGGGAATTAATTGACCAGGACTTTTTTGCTGCTTGCAGTGTTTCTGTTTCCAGTGTTTCTGTGGTCCCCAACACACACACACACACACACACTTACTGTGTTATGAAGAATATTACACTCTACCAGAATTGAAACCTGTTGGTCTTTGACTGAATTCCCCCCCACCCCCCCGACTTCCCCTCCCTGCTGGATAATGAGGTGACCTGTGTTGATCTGTTGGCCGCAGGCTACAGTTTGCACGTTTGACTTAACGGCGTCTTTTGTCCTCACCTCCCCAGGGAGTCAAGCCGGCCAGCTTCGACAAGGTCGCCATACCAGAGGTGAAGGAGATCATCGAGGGATGCATCCGCCAGAACAAAGACGAGAGGTGTGCACGCACGCACGCACACACACGCAAACTGCCGCTCTGTAATTCCACACATATATTTCCACTATTTGTGGACAGTAATAACAAAGGTTTTTTTTCCTTTTCAATCCCGGTTCCTGTTGAACCGAGTCGAGAGAAACGGCGCCTACTTTTTCCTACATATCAGTCTGTAGAAGATTTACAGGTTTTCTTTTATCTTAACGCTACAAAGAGATGCCTCCACATCTGTCACGTCAGTTTCAAGGTCTTCTGATGTGAATTTGGAGGTCACCTAACGCAACAAGGCCTTGGTCTGGTGTGACCCTCTGTCCCGGAAAGACTCCTTTCTCATACGAGCCACTGAAAAATGCTTAAGGCGCAGTATTAACGCATTGAAATATGAAATGGGAGTGCTAGTTGTTTAACAATTCATGAATACTGGGAGTCAAAAATGTGTAAATGTTTTCAGTTGCTTAAGGCCTTAGCAGATCTGTGCTCTATGTTGCTACAGTATAACATCTCGTAGGGTTTATATATCAGACAATAATGGCATCTAGCACTGATGCCGCTGACTTAAGATAAGAAAAGGCTGAGGAAGCTTTTTGCGTCTAGCTACTAACCATAACGTTTTCGATGTTATTTTTCTGGCCGTTGTCATTCTCCGTGTACCTCTTGTTCATAGTGATGTGCTGTCAAGGTCTTTGAATCACGTAAACATTGAGGTTTCGCAGCTAATTGTTGGCCGTTTCCACTACATCCTTGGGGCTCTGCTCCTTCGTCATGTTCCTGGTCCATGACACTAATCTGTCATGTCAAGTTTTTACCTCGACATCGCTCTTTGTTGGCCACTTAACCCTGATTCATTGGAACAGACACTTGGCATGTGGAACAAACACGGAATCCTCTTCTGCCCTTGTTTCCTGCCAGACTAGGCGCTAGGCGGTACCGTACCACTACCCACAATGCATTTAACTGGCGAGGCTCCTGTGATTCATCCCTGTGCTACTGGGGTGAACACTGCTTTCATTCAGTACCTGATGTGTTTTTTGCGTGTGGGGTCTGTAAGGGTCTCCACGATGCTAGCCCTGCCCTGGGAGCCTAGCTGCCTCTGCTTCTCTGTTCCAGCTGTCTGTGGGCTACTTTCTGCCTCTGCTCTACATGAGTACCTTATCCCCAATAAAACTCAGTATCATCTGGTAATAAATCCCAATGATACACCCAGGTCCAATGCAATCACATGCAGTTACATTAGTCACACAGGATCGTGTGATCGTGACCATGTCATTTAAGTGGAAACGTTATGCTGTTCGTCACAGGCAGAAAGCGGGACATGTGAGGTCATTAAGACGTGAACAAAGCGCAGGGACTTCCCTTTGAGTCCGCCCACAACTGCTGTGTGTTCTGTCCTCATTCGGCTCAGTCGTGCGAAGCGTACTCAATCCAATAAAGCAAGATTGTCACTAAACAAACCTCTTTCCCCTCCTCTCTTGCTCTCGCTCTCTCTCTCTCTCTCTATCTTCCCGCTCTGGTCTCTTCTTTCGTCTCTCTCGTTCCCACCCTCTCTCACAGATACGTTATTAAGATCCTGCTGAGCCATGCATTCTTCCAGGAGGAGACTGGCGTGCGAGTGGAGCTGGCCGAGGAGGACGATGGGGAGATGATCGCCATCAAACTCTGGCTGAGGATAGAAGACGTGAAGAAGCTGAAGGGCAAGTACAAGGACAACGAAGCTATCGAGTTCTCCTTCGACCTCAACAAGGACATCCCCGAAGATGTGGCTCAGGAAATGGTACGAATTATTCAAACATTTTGGATTCATGTATTTTGGATTGATTCACAAACCTCATCGCTGATCAGGTAATCTTTGGTGAACGCTGGTACATTGTCACCAGTGTTGTGGTCAATATTATTTCATTTCCAAAATGTAGAATTGCATTGGTTTTTACTTCCTTGAATTACCCAAGCCGAAAAGGCATTGACCTGATAGTTCCTACCCCTCGCCCCGCCACGACAGGTGGAGTCTGGCTATGTGTGCGAAGGAGACCACAAGACGATGGCCAAAGCCATCAAAGACAGAGTGTCTCTGATCAAGAAGAAGAGAGAGCAGAGGAAGCTGGTCCGAGAGGAGCTGGAGAAGAGGAATCTAGAGCAGCAGAAAGCCCAACAGGCTCCCAAGCAGAGCCAGGTACCCCCCCAGGGCCAACCCAGCGCCCCGACCCAGCCCCCCGGCGTCCCGGCCCAGCCCCCCGGCGTCCCGGCCCAGCCCCCCGGCGTCCCGACAGACCAGGAGGAGTCGGAGGTGGACCCCCACCAACACCAGCTGAAGTACCAGCTGGACCACATATCGACGACATGTAGGTACACTGCTCACAGGGTCTCAGGGTCATTATTCAGCTTCTGGAATTAACTAGAATCAACAGGTTTCCCGGGAAACTCTCCTTGGGCCTTGAAACATAACCGTCCATGTGTTTTGTGTGCCCTCACCCCGCTACAGCGGACGGAGCCATGGACGCTGGCCCGGGTTCCTCCATGTTTACGGAGTCCCATCAGCAGACCTTGTCCTATAGCAACACCCCCGCCCCCCCGCAGCAACAGCAGGGCCAATCACAGGCCCCCTACCCTGCAACCTGCTCCCAGCAGCTGAATGCCTACCAACAGCAGACCATGGTGAGTGACGTCAGCAAAAGAACACTGATGTGAATTGCCGTGGGGTTTGTAGTTCTGCGATGTTGTAACCATTGCAGGTTTATTTGGAATTGGAACTAGAAAATTCCCTTCGTTTTTTGAGGATGCATTTGAAGTTTGGCACTTGGATAGTACATACGGTACCTTAATTCATTTCTCGGCTTCCCGCCTCTCCAAACTCTGTGTCGTCTTGCCAAATCCTAGGTTAATTGTCCATAGAATTTGGCATGGAGGCAAAGGCAGATCTTAGACCAGGCAAATAGTTGCAGAAGTTCTCGAATTGCACATTTCTTGGCAAAGGAGTGGGGGGTGGGGGTGCAACAGCTTTGTTTTAACCCACTTAACTTTTCAGTAATGAATCAGAACAAGCTCACAGTGGCTTAGAAACCCAGAGATTGTGTTTACAGTTCCACATTGAACAGTAACACAAACTTAAAGTCTTCTGTTTGCCAAGAGGTCCCAAACCTGATCTCTGGAACGGTTTTCTTCACTGTATTGGAAGGAGTAGTGGTAAAGTAAAAGGTTTTAGTAGGCTGCCATGTCTCCATCTGGGAAACAGCTGTTTGTCATGCAAACATATCAGGGCGTAAAAGAACAATCACCAAAATACAAATTAGGGAAATCCCAGAACTAGTCACGCAAAAACAATGATTGATCTTTGTCCAAAACACAAAAATTAAGGAAGCACAAACAAACATGCTCAAGAGAAAAATATTTGATCCACATCTAAAATATTTAGCTTAGCCACGAATGACAAATTCCTGTCTCCTGAGAACGGCCGTCCATGGAGCTGTTTTTTTTAGCTAGTATTAGCAATTTGTACCTCAGTGCCATGTTGACATAGTTTCATCCACAGAGATGGATAGAGACAGCATCCCTTTTATAGTTTATTTTTTGGCGTCTGTGAGCGCATGGGCAGCGCCAAGTGGGAGTGATCTATTCAATCAGATTATCCCTCCCGATGACCTGATTGGACATGACTACTTTAGGGTCATCAGCAGGGATCAGCCAATTACGGTGGAAGTCCAGTCCAGTTGACTACATTAAACTAGTGGAAAGCCTCACTGTTGCACTGCAAAAAAAATAAACGCCTTTTAGACACTATTGTGCCTCTATCAGTCTCTGTGTGTCAGACAGCGAGTCCCTTCTGTTGATAGTGGTTGCCGGTAAAAGCCAAATGTTTCAAGCAGTGGCATGTTCCCGCCGTGCCTCTGCAGGTCCCCAAATCTAGAACCCTTGTCCCGCTAGGCAACATGAACAGGTTGTAGGTTGGCCATCTTTAAAGAACATAGAGACTGGGCTCTGAAGTGTATACTTCGACAACGCCCAGCCATTGTTCCTCAGGTTAAGACAGATGTAAATATCATTGACCCAAATGTTAGAATAAGCTTTCGTTCATGGGTCTTTAGGTCTTCCGATACGGTGACCTACAGGTAAGTACGGAAAACAGCCTGCAAGTTAAGGAAGTGAGTTTGTGTTTTGACAGTGCAGTGCATCATGTACCTCCTCCCTCTTCTGTTTCCATGGACGCGATGCTGGTTCGTTTGGTTTTCTGAACAGAACGATGCATCTTGGAGAAACAAAAAGCCTCCCTGAAAGTAAACAAACTCGGCAATTTGAGTTTGTTAGCTTTTTATTGTGTTGCCTCGTTCGGTTCCGTTTTTTTGCTGCATTCCTAGCCCCTGTACCGAGCGGATGTCGTTCTAGTACAGTACCCAGCAACCAACACTTTATTCTGCTCTGGCCTATTCCCTCCCCCAAACAATCATCGATGATACATTTTATTCGTAGTTCTGTTACTGTGTTGGTATTTATAATTTTTTCCTCAAATAGGCAGTTAGCTGTGCATACTGTCAGGACCTCCATCAATCCCATTGTAGCTACGTCAGAGGTGCGGGTTGTTACCTGCCACGCTAGGCTTTCAACACTCGGTCAGACATGGTCGTTGGCAGAAAGACTCAGACAGGGGTCCTCTTAATGGACCCAACTCTGTCATCTCTAAATTCTACTACTAGTGTGTTGTAACTTATTATGAAGCGCTTATTTGAAACTCCGAAAGCCGATTGCTGTGGATATAGGAGGCCATGTACCACTCGTAGGTCTAAAACAGTATTATGGCCAAAATGGCCAATATACCATGGCTAAGGTCTCTATCCAGGCACTCTCCATTGTTGTTGTTCCTAAGTGCAGCCCTTAGCTCTGGTACATATTACCAGAATTTGCCTTATTGGTTAATTAGATACTGGCCAGATGCTGATTGGCTGAAAGCTGTAATTTCTGGCTGTGGTTATATATATTAGGAAATAATAGCAATAATGCACACCTGGGGATTGGACATTTCCTGATCCAACCCTAAATCGTGTTATATTTGCCATACAGCTCACTTCCTCTGGCCTTTTGGCTTAATTAGACCTTTCTACAGTTATGGTGTTTTTGCCATGAAAGACATCTGAGTTAAATCCACTTGTTCAAGCGAATCTGCTATTATTGGCATTTAACCACATTAATTACTGAGTGGCCTTTTGATATATTACATTATGCAAAGGTGGCATAATTGATGGCCATATTTTTATCAATGACTTCCATTGTCACTATTAGTTCTACGGCCATTTTGATCATTGTTATTTTGACCATTATGAACCATTGCATTTCACTGAATCCGTCAGCTAAATGGTTTCATTTTACATCATCTCAATTGAGTCAGACAACTGTGCATGTCAGCTCTTACTCATAGTGCATTTGTACAACCGATGTGAGAAATGAATAAAGTCAAACCTGAAGAAATTGGCCCTGAGGCTTCTGTTTCTATGTTAATTTTCAATTTATACTGACAGGGATTGATGCATAAATACTGCAGTCTGCTCAGCTAGTATTTATTTTGTTGTGCTGTACTGTGTCATTTTAGAATATTGTTTATGTAATATTTTTTTTGTGTGTTGTCATCGAATGTGTTGGTTGCCTGTTTGTTATATATTTGATGATTTATTAGTAAACCCTCTGTCTGTTGTGTACTTTATGTTGTCCTGTGAAGCAGCGGTTCTAAACTCTGTGTCTTCGAGATCTTGAGTACTGCTGGTCTTCTCTCAAGCTCACTAGTAAAGGATTTATTTTAGACTTGAAATTGCAGGTGAATTATAACTGCCAAGTAGAATTTCAGGACCCCAGGATCAAAGTTTGAGAACCACTGTTGTAAAGCATCTCAAGGCATTGGTAAAGTGCTGCTGACCAGAGCCATTTATTAAGAGAGTTAGGCCACATGGTTTCAGGTTTTGGGTGAAGCAAATGCATTCTACAAGTCGACCCAACTGTCTAAATACACTGTAATGCTATAAACTAGGCTTTGAATCCGACTAAGTTTTGAATTTAGCTTCACCTTGTAGTTTGAGCTTTGAGAATTAGTTGGTAGCTCTTCGTCTTGCTTTTTATCAGTATTCTACTGACATTACCAAGTAGCACAGTGTTCAGGGTTTTGTTTAAACTCTGTTCTTGAGGTGCTTTACACTGACTCTCCAATTCTAGAATAGGCATGCGAAGAAACATGCTAAATTGTATAGCTACTTTGGATGAATAAGGAATAGTTTCATTCACCTCTAAAACAAGAGTTCTATGAAACAACTTGCAGGAATGTTGAATTGTTTTGAGACAATTGTGTGGAATCAGCATGGTAAAAATGTTAATTCTATTTCAATTCCAGTCAATTCAGAAAGTGAACCAGACTCCAGTTGAAGTGCAACATGCTCCTTATTGAAAAGCATGGAATAGAATTAAGTGCCCTTCCAGTTATATTTAGTTGCAGTAAACTAAGTTATATTTAGTTTACTGCAGCAAAGCAGGCCCCAGTCTGTGGCACTGCTTTTTCTGCCATGTTGGGATTTGGAACACTGGGATATGGAACACTGAGATTTGGAACACTGAGATTTGGAACACTGAGATTTGGAACACTGAGATTTGGAACACTGGGGGGGGTTTTAGTATGTGGCCAATATATCTTGTTTTATAAGACCACTACATTGAGTGGTTCTTTTTGAGTACTGTTATCATCATAGTCCTAGCATCCTAAATCTGCATTTGTGCTAATAAACCCACTTTAAATAACCTAGAAATGTACCCAGCAGTCTGTCTAACTTGAGATTTAGATCCTTTCCTTTTGATCAGTATTGACACGTTAGAATGACTTTTTATCTAACCACTGTATCTTTCTAAAATGCTCTTGGGAAACAGGTGTTTTGACACCTCTTTTCAAGTCTTAAAGGGGTAGTTTGGGATTTTGATAAACAGATGAGTATCTTTATCATCTTCTCCAGAGACAAACTAACATGTGGTTACCATTGTAATGTAGGGGTTGAATTTCAGCAAGAATTAACAGAATGATTGGAAAACCTCTGGAAGGGCTTAGCATGCAAGCTATTACCAAAGACTTTCAGGGTGGCGCTAACACCCAGGTAGTGATTATTCGAACTGCCTACAAGGATATAAAAGTAGTACCATCAAGTTAATGATCATCAAGTAGACTCGGGAGAAGTTGATAAATGACCCCATTGTCTAGATCATCTATTGAGCCGTGTTGTCACCAGTCGTGTCGTGTTTTTAACCATCATGTGTGTATTGTGTCCCATGTAAACAGGTGTTTGTTCCATTCTGTTTGTAACTGTCGTTCCCTCCTCCTTCGCCTGCAGCCTCTTCCACCACCCCCCCGCCACCGTGGCCGTAGCATGTCCGTTTGCGTCCCCCACTTTTCCACCGCCCCTTCTGCTCTGTCCTGCCTCCCCAACCGGCCCTCCACCCCTCCCCTGGTGCTCTCTGCCCCCCACTCCCCCCGCGGGGGGTCGGACGACGGCGACACATTTGCCGGCCGGCTCTCCAAGGCCCTGGAGAGCGTCCTGCCCCTGCACTCGACCCCTCCTCGCCCGCGGCAACAACGCCGAGCAAGTCTCCCGGCACTGTTTGCCAGCCCTGTATGTTTGAGTGCCTCTGGCCACAGAGTGGCGTGAACCCGGGCCGTCCTGGCAGAGATGTCTGAAGCTCAGCAGGCCCCCCCAGCCCTATATGTGGAGTTGGGTCGACCGGCCATGTTAACAGAGCGCCTACATGGCTGCCTTATGACCTCGTTGTGTCATAAATACCGCAACATGGGTCCCCCGGATCTCTAAATAAATGGCTGGGAATAGGCCTGGTTCCATGTGTTAGGGTTGCCGTGGGTGTCTGAAACTGGAGAGGGTGAGATGGGGACAGATCGGAACGAATATCGGGAGAGACTGTGGTTATTCACTTTCAGATACCCATGGACCCACCTGTTTTTTAGCTTCAGCTCTCTCTCCAGGTGTCCTGAGCTCGCATTAAATACAGACTGCCTGGCTCTTCCCTCGTGTCCCTGGTGAGGTGGGTCAGACTGCGGCTGTAGTCCGCGCCAGTCAGCGCGACAAGTGGCTAACAACAGTTTGTGTCATTCGGCTTGAAATCCTGGAGTCACAAGGCACAATATTAGATTTAGGCTAAACTAGTTTGTGTTGTGGTGGTGGTGGGCAGTCCAGCTCTGGTTCTGGTAACACGGCGATTGAGTTAGTTTCGCGTGAACATAATTCTGTTTCCACACCAACGAAGGGTTTTTTCATGCGTTTGAAGGTGAGGTTATTTTAAGGTGCCGTTTGTTTCATCCAGAATCACAGCCACCGTCACCTTTGACCTCGCCTCAGCCACCTGTCACCTCTGACCTCGCCTCAGCCACCCGTCGAACCCGAAGGAAGTGCCTCTCTGCCGCGTCTGTATTTAATTACGATACTGGCCATCATGCTGTCTGTCTCGTACATCTTGTTTTGATGTTGAATTGGTTTATTTGCGGGGTTCTTGAATTTCTTCATTCTGTGGAAGGGATTTATCAGTGCAAGACATTTCTGCCTTCTTTTCTTGTTCTCTTTTTCAAATGCATCTTCACCTTCCCCTTTCTCTCCATCCATCTGAATAACACAGTGTATAATGGTGCCCTTTTCCCTCATGACGGTGATGTGTATCTATCTATCTATCTATAATCTTTGTTACTTCAGCCGCAGCCTGTGAGTCACCAGTACAGCAGTGGGGGAGGAGCCTCGGCAGGCCTCCCAGAACCCCCGCCGCCTCTCTTTTTCCCCACCCTCCCGGAGCGACCAATCTCCTTCTCGCCGCCGCCCGCCTGCCCCCCCTCCAAGGCCTACAGCAGCCAGCGGCGCAAGAGTACGTCGATCCTGGAAGCCCACACGCGCCACTTCCAGCCCGCCTACCCCCGCTACGCCAGCAGCCTGGGCCCTTACCACCCGGGGATGGAAGGCCTGAGCGTTGGGGGCGCCGGGCTGGACGGGCGGCTGGGACCGGACCCCGCGTCCCTCTTCGTGGTGCCCGGCTACGCCGCGCCGCGGACGGGGTCAGCGGGGGAGCCCGCGCGCCCCCACCTCCAAGGCCAGTCCCTCCAGGACCCGCTGTACGGCTACAAGGACGCGAGGGCGGAGCAGCAGGAGGAGGTGGTGGAGGCCGTGCGGCGGCTGAGCCTGAACCAGGCGGCGCTGCTGGACCACTTCGAGGCCATGGCCTACAGCGGTTACCCCATGACTGCTCACCAGATCAACCAGATCAGCTTCCACCAGCAGATGCAGGCCGCCGCTGCCGCCGGCCTGGCCGCCTACCACCCCCATGCGCCGGGCCCACACGTGTGCCTCGCTCACAGCCCCGCCCCTCAGCTGCCACCCACAAGCGCCCCGGGCGCCCGGGCCCCTCGTCCCGCCGACGGTTACCAGCTGCAGCACGCCGGCTCCTTCCCCCAGTCGGCCCCGCCGGTCATGGAGCCGCCGCACGCCGGTGTCTTCGATTTCCACGTCCAGAGTGTGGCCGCCGATCCCGGCGCGCTGGCCACCAGGCTGTACCGGGCCCGCCGTGGATCCATGGACCTTTACCTGGAGGAGCAGGGGGGTCCCGGCGGGGGGTCGGGGGGGTCGGGGGCGTACGGCCGCCTGCAGCCCGTCACCGAGGAGCTCTTCTGCTACGCCAGCCCCGAGATGCCCCTGCCGCCAGGGAGCCTCCTGTTGCACCCGGGCCCGAAGGACCTCAGCCCGGAGCCCTCGAGCGACTCCGTGACCTCCTCCGACTGCGGGGAGTTCTACTCCCCTCCGCCCCGGCTGGGAGACGCCTCAGCCGCCCAGTCCATCCCACACGCCTCCTCCTACGGGGCGGACGGCACGGGGGAGGCGACCGCCGACTGCCAGGGGGTGGGGCACCCGCCCAGCCAGCGGAACTTCCTGTTCGCGCCCCCCTCCGAGGCGCCGGGGAGCGCGCTGCACAACGCCTGGGCGAGACAGGCCAACGTCCAGCGCGACCTAGCGTGCCGTGAGGCTGCGCTGGCCGTGCAGGGAAACCCGGCGCTGGTACTTAGACACAAGCTCCATTCCAACCCTCTCCCGTTCGTCCCTCACGCCTGCCGACCCTGTCTTTATCAGTTACCTGATTGGTTCTGTTTCGTGGTTGTGGTTTTAACCCTTTCTGGCCACGACGGCCGTGAAACACGAGGGTCCCTTTTAAGTGAGTCACAATCGACGGAAAACTCTCACAAACCCCCTCATTCTCTTTCTTGATGTCATGTTTTGACATCAAAACTATTGACTTGTAGTTTTATGCACTTTGAGTAAGTAAGATTTTGTTTGTATGTCCATATAGATGTTTGTATATGGAACCAAGTGTGCTTGAATTGATATACAGCGAGGTATATCTGCATTTTGTACATACAAATCCAAAGTTGAGTTGGCCATATTTATTATTCATAGAAGATAATATAGTTTTTTAAGGCACTACTGTCAGCAATATTAGGTTAATTCTTTGTTGTTTTGGCACACACTGTTGCCACATTACTTTTCGGATTTGTATGACCAAACACACAGAAACATACAACAAAAAAATGAGGGGGTTTTGACTGGTCTAACTATTGGGCAAGTAAGGGCAGTTAATTTCCATTTTATCATTGCATTCGTTCAAAGATTAATGTTTTTAGTTCATTGGAAGGGTTCCTTTTGAACATCCGATCTGTGTGAAGTACGCTGGACTAGGCTGGAAATGGTTAAAACGGTATTTATAATTTAGTATCTGTTGTGTTTTAAGGACACCAACCCCGGTATCAGTTCTATTGAAAGTGGTTTTAGGACTTAATGTGCCTGATAGTCAGCATATGGCTTCAAATTCAACTGGCATCCAATAGGAAACTGTTATACCCAGGGGTCAAAGTTGATGTTTTAACCCTTAGAATGCTGACATTATTATCAGCCATCCCACATCCCCATCTTGCGCTCAAAGCAGTGCTTTTTTTTTTTCTTCTGTTTTCCTCTTCAAACCTTTTTGTTTATTTGGTCATTTGTTTATTGTTACTGTATTCCTCCTTTTGATATCCTGCTTTCTGCTCCCGAAGTCTAGTTTTCTATGGTAATGTCTTGAGAACAATGTGGCAAGGTAGGTTTTCAGAATGGTGCAAGTATACTTGTGTGAGCTCACTCTTTGTCCATAGCGGAGCAGAGCTTGGGGTCAAGTATACTTGCCTGATGCCTTCTAAGGGTATTTCTTAAGGTTTGGTTCGGCACCAAAATACATGCAATACATGAATGGAATATTAAAGGTTTGAATCAGCAGTCAAAACCAACAAATAAATCTGGTTGCCTTTCAGGATTTTTACTTTGGCAATAGTTTACTTAAAATGTTGTTTGAAAAGCAGACACAACCGGCTTCTTTCATGTGCTTCGTCGATCTGTAACATTCACCGACGCAATTAATGTTGTAGGAGTCCATCACCACATGCATGAAGTCTACTCACGCCTCTTAACTAACTTAACACACTTTACGGCCTTCGCTACCTGTTCTTATTACCTGTCAGTGTGAGTTGTACACACACTGGTCTCTTAGTTTCTAGAAAGACCCACATCCACAAGGCTCTGTCAGATCAGCCTGCAGAAGATTTGTGGATGTGCCTTACTGTGAGCAAAAATCAGGGTAGAAAACCGGTCCGAATGTCACACACCGATTCTAATTAGATATTTTTTTGTCTCCCTTATCCTCTGTTTCTCTATCCTTCAATCTTACCGTCTCTATCTCTATCCTGTTGAAGCCAGTGCAGCAGATCTCTACCCCCCAGCCGAACGGACACCCACCGGCCCCAACCTCCCAACCATCTTCCATCGTCCCCCAACAGGTAACACTTTTTACTCCCAGCAACTTTTTACTCCCTCCCGCCCCCCTTTGCACCTTTTGGTAATGGCTGGGGGGACTTTAATACAGTGTCTTAGTGAGACGACTTCTCGCAGTAATCTGAAACCCAAAATACATTTGACAAACTTTATCCAAGTCTCCCAGAAATTCCTGGTGGTGTGGTGACTTACGGCCTCTTCCTGTTTCCCTGCCAGGTCTCTCCCCCCCCCACCACCCAGCCCCTGGCCTCAGTGCCCCCAACACCACAGCAGGTGGGGAACACCGGGTCACAGAGCCCCTCTCAGACCCAGCTTACCTCTGTACCCCAGGCCGCCCAGGTAACGGAGCGTTGCAGTACCCTAACAGACACACACACACACACACACACACAGACACACACACACAACATACAAAGTGACACACACTCAAACACAGAGGGCTCACGCTAACTCCGGGCGCTTGCTCACAGCCTGGCCGACGTAGGTGCCCAGAACTGTAAAGGTAATGCATTGATGTGTCCGTGTTGGGCCGGATAATATGTGCCTTCATGCAGCTGCGTGTTTCATAGAAAGTCCCGCCAGAGTCACCCTGACGTGTTTACTCAACCAAGGGATGGCTCAGTCTGAGGCCTGCTGCCGTCGGTTCAGCCCATTCAATAATTGAAACCTCAGTAAGGTTTTATTTATATTTAACAGCAGTTGATGGAAATCCTTCTAGGGCCCGTGGTACCTTGACCAAGAACAGGTTCTCTCCGTCACACATGAGTGTATGAGTAGAGATATTAGTTGTGAGTGCATGCTAGCTGTGTGGATTGTTGTTTAAGGATTTAATTTAGTGTGTAGGGTATACATCTGAACTCACTCGGCCCTTTTTAAACAGCTTTGCCAATTATTTCAAGCGCTTATTAAGCACATTCGGCTTTTAAGCATATTCACTTATGACATTTATATATTGACAAGTATTGCACAGTTCTCTTCTCGATAATATCTTTTCTTTCTTCTCAGTTTCACCTTCTTAACACTTTTACTTCTTACTTTATTTTATGTCTTGCTTTCTTTCTGTTTTGTTCTAATGCAATGGACCACTCTTTTGTTCACTGCACTTCCATGGCATGCTTCCTGTCTTCCTGCCTGCCTTCCTGTCTGTCTGCCTGCCTGCCAGTCTGTCTGTCTGCCGCATGGGGGTCTTCAGCTGTGTGTTAGTGAGATGGGCTCTCCTGTGGGCATGTCTCCATCGCCCAGCGCTGAACACCTCTACTATCTCTACAAGGCTCACCAGCTAGCTCTGGTCCAGGTACCTGCTCTGTTATAGCTAGCTCTGGTCCAAGTATATCTCTATGTTATAGCTAGCTCTGGTCCAAGTACATCTCTATGTTATAGCTTGCTCTGGTCCAGGTGCCTGCTCTATGTTATAGCTAGCTCTGGTCCAGGCATATCTCTATGTTATAGCTAGCTCTGGTCCAGGCATATCTCTATGTTATAGCTAGCTCTGGTCCAGGCATATCTCTATGTTATAGCTAGCTCTGGTCCAGGCATATCTCTATGTTATAGCTAGCTCTGGTCCAGGGACCTGTTCTGTTATAGGAGGCTCTGGTCCAGGGACCTGTTCTGTTATAGGAGGCTCTGGTCCAGGGACCTGTTCTGTTATAGGAGGCTCTAGTCCAGGGACCTGTTCTGTTATAGGAGGCTCTGGTCATGTGTGCATGTGTTCCATTGTCATTAGTGTCTCGTGTCAATACATTTAATTCCTCAAGCGTTGTTTAGATGTCATCCATGTAGGATAGTTCCAGCCAGTGTGTTTGTGTCCTAGACTGTGTCACCGGTGTGTGTGTGTGTGTGTATCACAACCATGGCTGTCCCCTTAGAGTGCGTGTTAGGGGCAAGTTGCACGATGGCCCCTGTCACCCTCTGAACATGTCCTGTAGAGGCCTTGGTCTCTTACAGGGACGAAGCGCTGCTTTGTTCACCCAGTGTCTCTGTCGTTTGCTTGCCAGTCGGGGGTGGGGGGGGGGGCGTCACGCCACCTGTGAATCACGCTGGGTTTGGTCGCATGTTGCTGTGGCGTGTTGACGGCGGTTGTAGTCGCGGTCTTTGGTCCTGCCATACTCTAATCCTGTTCAGCATGTCCTTTCAGTCCTGATGACACGGCGTCCATCCCACACACACACACACACACACCGCACCACGTATTCCTATCATCCATTCTGGCCCCGCCGGGACATACTGCGGTTCCCAGGACCCTTCGCCGGTGCCTGCCCGGCGCCAACTTGACCTGACCCCGCCCCCTTGCTCTCCCCTCCCCCAGTCATGCAGCGTGGCTCCGCCTCCTCCCTCAGTGGGGCTTCTCTCCGTGGTCCTCGGCACCACGCAGGCCGCCAGGGCGTCCCCGGTGTCACCGCAGACCTCCGTAGCGCCGGCCGCCTTGCCTCACTCCCTCCCTGGCTCTGTGTCCCCTCCCGCTATGGTGACGCCGCCGGCGGCCCCACTTCAGACGCCCATTCAGCCGCCGGCTGCTGTTGTGCCGGTCATCAGCGTAGCCGGCCCCTCCCCGGAGCTGCCGGGAGATGCCCGTACCCAGGTACCCGCGGCCTGCCGATTCCCCTGCCTCATGCCGCCACCGCCACCCCCCCACAACGGCCTGGTTGCATGGATGTGGTTGAATGGGGGATGTTTAGTTTTTCACGGGGTTGGTTTGCGTGTTTAGTCTGGCGTGTTTTGAATTATTTGATATCTCCTCGGTCGGTTCTTTTGTTGGTTTTGTGACGTGGGTTTGTCTTTGGTTCGTGTCCGGGCAAATAAGATCTCACCCGCGGACTGGCTTGTATGGTGTCGGCGTTCTTCCAGGCGTAAAATGGCAACGTTTGGCTCACTTGGCACTGCTCATCTCTCACTTCCTTTTAACTGATTCCTCTTGGCAGCCTAGTGTGTTTTAACTCTCTTTAGACCGTTTCATGTGTAATCTCCTTTATTGACGTCCATTGTACGAAGTCCTCCATGCTTCCTGAATGTGCTCCTCTACTCTCAGACTGGGGTCCAGCCTTTGTCTTTGGAACAGTCGCTGTTACAGCTTCCACAAGTGCCTTCATCTATGGAAAGGTGAGGGGTTCATTTGACGCTATGAGCAGATCGTTTAAATGTTGCTATTAAATTCAGGGGGTTTTCTCACTGGCCTTTTGGCGTTACTTGGTCTTTGCAAATTGAACGTAAATAAACTTGATAAATTTGAACTCTGTGTGTGTGTGTGTCTCTCTCCCTCCCAGCGGACACTCTGACGTGGCGTCCGGTCTCAGCGACGGCAACGATGGAGGTAGAGTCGAGGGCCGTTCAATCAAGCGACACCAGAGGCGCTCTGTACGGAGTCGCTCGCGCCACGATAAGATCGGCAAAGCGAAGCTGAACGTGCTGAATGTAAGCGTGCTCCCGGGCGAGAGAATTCATGTGGACTAAACAACACAGCACTTTTTATCGGTGGCTTCAGCCCCTGTGGTAATTTGTCATTGGTACTTTCCACAGAATGTCAGGATGTTGTGTTTTTGGTACCTTGGATGTCTTTAGGACACCCACAGCCTGCTGGGAAGCCTGTCTTGTTAGCTGAATATGTTACAGGCCTGCACCAGCCAGCTGAGATGGTAGCCGTCTGCGCTCCAAGCGCGTCTTCTTGGAAGGGGCTTTTGGCTTGGGGCGCGCCGCGTGGCTAGCGCCGGTGGTAAAGCTCTCTGTGCCGAGGTCCACCCGTGTTGCCCGGCAACACCCGTTCAAATGGGCCGTGGGGATTTCTGTCGATGCCTCTTGGGTCCTTTCATCTTGTCCAACTTTTCTGTTCCTCTCTTTCTTGCAGATCTCCAACATAGGCGACAGAGTAGCCGAGTGTCAACTGGAAACGCACAACAGGAAGATGGTGACTTTCAAGTTTGATCTGGACGGCGACAACCCGGAGGAAATAGCTCAGATCATGGTAACTACCCAAGATATTACTCTCTCTTCTCCTTTATACATGCTGTCTCTCCTCCCTTCTCTTTTATACCTGCTGTCTCTCTCCTCCCTTCTCCTTTATGCATGCTGTCTCTCTCCTCCCTTCTCCTTTATGCATGCTGTCTCTCTCCTCCCTTCTCCTTTATACATGCTGTCTCTCTCCTCCCTTCTCCTTTATACATGCTGTCTCTCTCCTCCCTTCTCCTTTATACATGCTGTCTCTCCTCCCTTCTCCTTTATACATGCTGTCTCTCTCCTCCCTTCTCCTTTATACATGCTGTCTCTCTCCTCCCTTCTCCTTTATACATGCTGTCTCTCTCCTCCCTTCTCCTTTATACATGCTGTGTCTCTCCTCCCTTCTCCTTTATACATGCTGTGTCTCTCCTCCCTTCTCCTTTATACATGCTGTCTCTCTCCTCCCTTCTCCTTTATACATGCTGTCTCTCTCTCCCTCCTCCCTCCCCTAACCCTTTTTCTCTCTCTCTCTGCTCCCTCCCTGTTTCTGTCTTCTCCTTCCCCCTTTCTAAATGTTCTTTCTTCCTCCTCTTCTACGTCCAACCTTCTCTCTTTCCTTCTGTGTCCCCCCCCCCCCCACGGTTTCTCCAAATCTCTGACAGTCTTCCCGGATTATTTCAGTAATGGGCTTCTAGATTCTTGTCTAATGTGTATTGTCATATTTATAAGATAACAATGAAAGGCCAGTCGAATATCCTACCTCGATATTTTCACCTAAATCCTGAATATATCAACCATCAGTGATTACTCTTTAATCTGTTTGAGAGTTGGGGATTGTGATTAAGAGGGGAATTCTGAGTAAAGTTGTGTGTGTGTGTGTGTGTTTGTCTACTTGTGTTTCTTTTCACGTGCGTGTGACTGACTAAAGGTCACAAGTGAGTTCATCCTGGAGAGCGAGAGGGAGTCGTTCATCGATCAGGTTCGCGAGGTCATTGAGATGGCAGACGAGAAGGGTCTGGAAAAATACGGAAACACACAGGTAACCCCAGTCATTACCCCCCCAGATTGTTTCCTCAGTCATTACCCCCCCCAGATTGTTTCCTCAGTCATTACCCCCACAGATTGTTTCCTCAGTCATTACCCCTCCAGATTGTTTCCTCAGTCATTACCCCCCCCAGATTGTTTCCTCAGTCATTACCCCCACAGATTGTTTCTTCAGTCATTACCCCCCACAGATTGTTTCTTCAGTCATTACCCCCCACAGATTGTTTCTTCAGTCATTACCCCCCCCGATTGTTTCCTCAGTCATTACCCCCCCCAGATTGTTTCCTCAGTCATTACCCCCCCCAGATTGTTTCCTCAGTCATTACCCCCCCCAGATTGTTTCCTCAGTCATTACCCCCCCCAGATTGTTTCCTCAGTCATTACCCCCCCCAGATTGTTTCCTCAGTCATTACCCCCACAGATTGTTTCTGCCATAGACCATGTGGAGTCCTTTTTCCTGGTAAAGAGGCGTTTGATAACATCCATAACGAGCGTCTCCCTCCACCCGTGTCACAGATTCCTTCCCAGATGGTTGGTGATTTGCAGCAGCAGAAGATGCAGGTTCCTGTAACATCGGAGCCCATGCCAGGTAAAACCGCCGCCTCCGCTACAAATAACCAATCCAAGTGTCCATCTGACGCTCGTAAAGCGGGGGGAGGTACATGACGCATCCTCTGCCTGACGAGCCCCCTCCTCCCGGTTGACCGTGGCCCCTTCCTCTGTTCCCAGGTGTGCCCCCCAGTGCCGCCCAGGTGGTTACCTCTGCCGGCAGGAGGTTTATCGTCAGCCCCGTGCCGGAGTCCAGGCTGAAGGAGCAGTTCTTTCCTGCCATGGCAGATCCGGACACGGCACGGCTGAGATCCGACTCCGAGTCCTCTCAGGCCTCCTACAGTGAGTTGGACACACGGTGCCACTGAAGAGTTTGGACACGCCTACTCATTCACGGGTCTTCATTTTTACTGTTTTCCGCGTTGCACAATAATAGTGAAACAGCACATGGAATCATTCGGCAACCGAAAAAAGAAAATGCAAAGAGTGTGCAAAGCGGTCATGAAGGCAAAGGGTAGATTCTTTCACGAAGCTACAATATGAAATGTATATTGATCTGTTTAACACTTTTTTGGTTACTATACGATTCCATATGTGTTATTTCATAGTTTGGATGTCTTCACTGATATTCTACAATGTGGAAAATAGTAATGAGAAGGTGTGTCCAAACATATGACTAGTACTGTACAAACAAACACACGGACATATACAAGTATACAATCAAATACACACACCCACACACACACACACACATGTCAGTACATGTTGTATTGACTAGACAGTTACGCTCCAGCGAAGTCTTGCTAGCTGAAACTAGGACAGAATGTGGGACAGAATTAACCCAAGTAAAATCAAAGTCATCTGTCGATTTTCATCTTATTTGACATATTTGCTCCCTGCTCCTCTCTCCCTGCTCCTCTCTATCTGCTCCTCTCTATCTGCTCCTCTCTATCTGCTCCTCTCTATCTGCTCCTCTCTCCCTGCTCCTCTCTCCCTGCTCCTCTCTCCCTGCTCCTCTCTCCCTGTCTCTCAAGTAACTACTGAATCCAGTATATATATCTGGTAGTGTTTTGGCTCCTTGTGGAGAGTTTTTGTTGAAGCTTCCTGGCCTTAAGTATTATGGTATAATGCTGTTTTGACTGGCATTGCTGTTTGGCCTTATTGAAAAGTGATCGCTAAGTTCTGTTTTCTTCTGGGTCAGGACATTTCTGGTCTGGAAACACTCCAGAACTCAGTGAGTTTTTCTTGTGTTGGCTGATGTCTTCCTCCCCTGTTATCTAACCACCTCTCCCTCCCCCAATCCCTCAGCCTCCACTACTGTAGGTGGGGGTCAGGGTCTGAGCCAGTCAGCGTCGGCAGTCACCCTTCACCAGGCCTTCTCCGAGATGAGGAAGAACCAGGCCCAGTGCGACCCGGGTCCCAGTACCGCTCCGCCCTCCATCCATGTGGACTCCCAGCCCGCCCTGTTTCCTCCCACCTCCTCCACACCTCCTCCCGTAGCCTCTCAAACGCCCGCCTCTGTGTCCTCCCCTCCGCCCTTCGTCTCCATCTCCCCTCCGGCCTCCACCTCTACACTCGGAACCATCCACCAGGTCCAAGCCCCGACCCCCACCCCGACCCAGCTGCAGCATGCTGCTGCCCAGCCTCCGTCCCCTCCATCCCCGGCCCCGGCCTCCCTGCCGGTGAGCCAGCCTGTGGCCTCCACCGTACCGGCGCCGGCAGCCCCGGCCCCCACCGTGCCCTCGCCGGCGGTCCCCCCCGCCACGGTCGGCATGGCCGCCTCGTCGTCTTTCCCCCCAGCCTCCTCCCCCGGCTCCTTCCCCGGGGGCGCCTCCGTGCCCTCCGTCTCTCAGTCCACCACGGACCCTCTGCTCCTGAGCTGCGGCGGCGTGGTGAGGGGCGGAGACGTGGGCGGAGTTGCTGAGCTGTTCCCTGCGCCCACTACCACTATCCCGCGGCTCACCCCGACCGTGGTCCCGACCACGGCTATCCTAGCCCCCCTCCCGGCCCCGGCGGCGGCTTCCGGCGGCTCCCAGCTGCAGGCGCCCTCCGCACCCAGAGCCCCCCCGTCCACCGGGGCTTCGGTGCCCGCTCTGCAGCCCGTCACCACCACCATCCCGGTGGTCCAGCCCACACCGATCCACACCCAGCCGCAGCCCTCCACCGCGCCCAACCAGACCCACGCGCAGTGTGCCGGGGAGTGTGAGGCCACGCCGGGCATCGACGACATCCACGCCCTGGACCAGAAGTTACGCTCGCTCTTCATGGACCTGGGCGCCGGCGGATCCGCACAGCCGGACGGCTACGTCGATCCGGCCGGCGGGCCCGGAGTTCCGGGCACCTCGTCGCCGCCTGGCCTAGCGTCCACGCCCAGCTCTGTGGGAGCTGTGCCCCCCTCCAACCTCCCGCCGGCGTCCTCCGGATTGGGACAGGCTGGTACCCCCGGCGCCTACACCCAGACCACCCCGGCCAAAGCACCTCTGTCCAGGGCAATGGTGAGGAGTGTCTGCCTGGAGGTGGAGGCACGCTATGTGCGCTAGTTATGACCTAACAGGTTATAACACGTGGGTTTTGATAAAGATGTGTTATAACCCGACCCTTTGGGGCTTCTTGACACGTCGGTTTTTCTCAAACTGGTATTTGTGATGATTTCTTTAACTAAACGTGGTTTTAACATGGTTGTCTTTAATTCATTGTAGAAGCTGCTGTTTGATTGTTGTTGCCGTCTTTAATTCCCGACACTGCTGGTTAACCCCCTGCTCTCTGTTTGACCGTGCTGTGCTTTGTGTCGCATGCCAGTAACATCTCCAGTGACTGGACACGTTCCTCGCAGGCGTCCAGCTCATTCCACAGAGGGCCAAGTGCCCCCAGGTGGTCGCTCCTACCTTTATCCCTTGATTTAATTGAGGTCACTGATTAATTAGGACTTCCCTTTGCCTGGTTGTCTAAACTGGAGATAGTTGACCTTGTGTGGAATGAGTTTGGTAGCCCTCCATAGATATACTGTTTCCCAAAATGGATAGACACATTGTTGCCTAGTTATTGAAGCACTCTGTGTATGTACACAACACATAATGTACTAGAGACGAGACGTGGGAACAGTCATGGAAAATATCAACACATGTCATGTAATCTGCTTAGACTTACTTTATGGAGTCCATTTCCGGAGGCAGGTAATCCAGACTGTTACCCATAAGCCATCGGTCCTTCAACTCTGCTCCGGGAGGGACCCAAACACTTCAGATTTTCCTTCTGATTGGAGACCAGTTAAGACAAGACAGGAACCTGAAGTGTTGTGGCCCCACGCGACCGCAGTTGAAGAATCAGAAAGGGGGGAGGGGGGGGGTGTTTCCGAGGCCGGTAGGAGCATGTGGCTGCTGTGTCCACTCTGATGACATCTCCTCTTCGTCGTTCCATTTCATCAGGTGCCTGTTGGCTCAGATCAGACCCAGGCTGGCCCCCCTCCTCCTTCAGACCACCTGGCTCCGCCCTTCCCTGGACCCTGTCTAACCCAGGTGCCTTTTCCTCTCCTTCAGCTCAGTGACATTACCTAACCCCCCCCACGCCTCTAACTCCCGTTTCTGTCCATCCATCTCTGCTCTCTGTCCCCCCCCTTTCCTCCCATCGCTGTGTGTGTGATGGCCAGTAGGGCACAAGCAGGGGGCTGAACTAGATGTGGGCTTTTTTTATTGTGCATGAAGAACACCGTTCTGTCTCCACTTCTGTTGGAGGAGCAGCATGAACACCTGTGACTCTCATTAACCACGTCAGTATACCTGGGATCAGCACGCCTGTCTGTCTCCCTCACTCTTTATCTCTCACTCTTTATCTCTCACTCTCTGTCTCCCTCACTCTGTCTCCCTCACTCTGTCTCCCTCACTCTGTCTCCCTCACTCTGTCTCCCTCACTCTGTCTCCCTCACTCTGTCTCCCTCACTCTGTCTCCCTCACTCTTTGTCTCCCTCACTCTTTGTCTCCCTCACTCTTTGTCTCCCTCACTCTTTGTCTCCCTCACTCTTTGTCTCTCTCACTCTTTGTCTCTCTCACTCTCTGTCTCTCTCACTCTCTGTCTCTCTCACTCTCTGTCTCTCTCACTCTCTGTCTCTCTCACTCTCTGTCTCTCTCACTCTCTGTCTCTCTCACTCTTTATCTCTCACTCTCTGTCTCCCTCACTCTTTATCTCTCACTCTCTGTCTCCCTCACTCTTTATCTCTCACTCTCTGTCTCCCTCACTCTCTGTCTCCCTCACTCTTTATCCCTCACTCTCTGTCTCCCTCACTCTTTATCTCTCAATCTCTGTCTCCCTCACTCTTTATCTCTCTGTCTCCCTCACTCTTTATCTCTCTGTCTCCCTCACTCTTTATCTCACTGTCTCCCTCTCTCTGTCACCCTTTCTTGCCCTTTCCCTCTAGACAGTCAATCTTGTCTCTCACTCCCTCTTGCTTTCTCCCTCTTACCCATCCCTCTGTAACTCTGCCTGTCTCTGTAATTCTCTAAGTTCTGACGGACAGATGGAGAGGATGTGGGTAATTGGAACAGGGGATATAAGTATTCTTCATTTGTAAGCACATTATTTAAAAATTATTCCACAAAGAAATCAAGGGTAGCAAAGTAAACAATGCACCCAGATATAGCCTCAAGGAAACAGCTTTCATAACAAATAAAACAACTGTGGAGTAAAAACAGCAAACCAGAGGAGAAGCTCCATTGGGGGGGGGGGGGGGGCTTAGTTTGACGTTTCATTTATGCCCCCGCCAGAAAGCAAGACAGGGAACCAGAGTCTTTGTCAGTTGACAGAGTGGCTCCTGTGTCTGTCATTCAGCTAATCTTCCTGCTCACTCAGTTTTCCACTGAAAGCTCTCTTGGTTCTGGTCTGAGGTGATTTGATGTTGAAAAAGAGACTGAGTTTTCTTTAATATGTTGCTTCAAAACCTCATCCATTGAGGCCTTCAAATGAAGTCAGCATTTCAGTAAATAAAACCTAATCCAGGGGTTTAATGTCTCTGCCATGCAAATATGATATAGAAATATTTAAGATAAATTTACAGAAATCCTAATTCAACTCAGTGCCAATTTGGACATGGAACAGTTCATGTACTATGTGAGTGTTTTGCTGTGGTAGACATTTCTTTTGTCTTGTGCTATCAATAAAATGGCTAGACAGTAGCAGGTCGGTAATGACTCTATACAGTAACAGGTCAGTAATGACTCTATACATTAACAGGTCAGTATTGACACAATAAGGTAACAGGTCAGTAATGACTCTGTACAGTAACATGTCAGTAATGGCTCTATACAGTAACATGTCAGTAATGACTCTATATAGTTACAGGTCAGTAATGACTCTATACAGTAACAGGTCAGTAATGACTCTATACAGTAACAGGTCAGTAATGACTCTATACAGTAACATGTCAGTAATGGCTCTATACAGTTACAGGTCAGTAATGACTCTATACAGTAACAGGTCAGTAATGACTCTATACAGTAACAGGTCAGTAATGACTCTATACAGTAACAGGTCAGTAATGACTCTATATAGTTACAGGTCAGTAATGACTCTATACAGTTACAGGTCAGTAATGACTCTATACAGTAACAGGTCAGTAATGACTCTATATAGTTACAGGTCAGTAATGACTCTATATAGTTACAGGTCAGTAATGACTCTATACAGTAACAGGTCAGTAATGACTCTATATAGTTACAGGTCAGTAATGACTCTATATAGAAACAGGTCAGCATTGACACTATAAGGTAACAGGTCAGTAATAATGTCAGGATGACTTTATAAGGTGTGTCTATCTGTTTCTTTAAAGTCTTTAATGTGATTGTCCCTGCTCACAGTCCCAGCAGCCACTGGGAGACCTGGATGCCCAGCTGAGGAGAGCCCTGAGCCCAGAGACTGTACCTGTCAGCAGTGGTCTCATGCAGGTACACACACACACAACACACTACATGACTGGACTTCATATCATTTAGGTGGGTCTTGTTGAACATTTCTGTTTGTTCTCTCATCAAAAGTCCTGATCCTGATTTAAAGTTCAACTTGTCCGTTGTGTTTTACTCGGTGCTGTTAGTGCCCGTAAGGAGCAGACATGCGTGTTGCATGGAATTCTCAGTCTGTACCGTACATATGTTAAACGGGTCGTGGCGCAGGAACCTCCATTTCCTGACTTTCTGAATACATGTCTGTGGTCACACTGTCCTCCTTGTGTTCCACAGTCCCCCGCCCC
Organism: Esox lucius; assembly: GCF_011004845.1. NCBI lineage: Eukaryota > Metazoa > Chordata > Actinopteri > Esociformes > Esocidae > Esox > Esox lucius. The sequence goes on along the minus strand of NC_047586.1, from coordinate 3,764,116 downwards.
TGGGATGGCTGCAGTTTCCCAGCCAGGTGCGTACGACCACCTCCGTTTTTTACCTGGAAGCAGCCTCGGTTTCAGGTTCTCGGTGCTCATCCAGGTGTAGCCCGTTGGTGTGTGTCGGCCGTGATATTGACGTGTGTCTTGTCTGCCACCATAGAGCCGTTCTCGCTGGATGGGGGACCGGTGACATCACCTACAGCTGGAGGATTCAAACTGGGTCGATTCCAGGTACAGAGACCCCACCCCCATACCCCCTCTTCTCAAACCCCATTGGACAAGAAGAGGCTAGTCATCGTCTACATCTCACGACGTCTCCTTGGTTCTCCCCAGGTCTCTGTGGCTGCAGACGAGGGTCCTGTCTTTTCACCCCCTCCCAGGAGCTCGGCAGAATCCTCCACCTCCTCCTCCTCTTCCTCCTCCTCCTCTCTCTCCAGCCCAGAGAACACACTGCACAAGGCCGCCTCCCCTCAGAGAGGAGGTCAGACCGCGGGCGGAGATGTGGTGGACGGCCTCCCCTCCCTCCCCCAACTGACCTCCCCCTCTGCCTCCCCTCTGCCCACCACCATTGGCCGCTTCCAGGTCACCACAAACACCATCCCAGAGGCCAGGGTGGGCCGCTTCTCTGTGAGCCCAGCCCAGGATGAAGCATCTGAGGGTGGTTTGGAGCAGCAACCCGCTACCCAGGCTAACGGGCCTAGTAGCCCTGGGCCTGACCCAGCCCCTGTGCTCCTCAGCCCAGAAGGGAAACAGAGCTCCCTGCCCAGCCTCAACAACTCCATAAACTCCTACATGAGCTCTGATAACGACTCCGAGTTTGAGGACGAGGAGTTCAAGAGGCAGGTCAACCGGTTACAGGAAAAGTATGTTCACTCTCCTTTTCTCTTCTGCTCTGAATTAATTATTCATTTTTTATGTCAACTTTTTGTGTATGGGGGGGTGTGTGGGGGGCTTTTTATGTCTGGACCTTCTCCCTGAAATGTTCCTGTGCAATGTCAAGCCGTCACGGATTTTGGGTGGATTTCAGTGGGCCTCCCTCTCCTCCCCCATTTGCTCCAGGCATATGAAGGAGATCCAGGCCCTGCACACTAAGCAGAAGAATGAGATTGACTCCCTGTTTGCCCGGCTGGGCAAGGAACCTCCCGCCATGGTGGTCCCACCCGCCGTGGCTCCGCCCGGGCGCCGGAGGCAGCGCACCAAGAGCAGGAGCAAGTCCGGACGCGGCAGCTCCTCTCAGGGGAGCAAGAGCCCCCTGCAGCCAGGTACTGCTGAACTCTAACCTTTGACCTCTGCACGGACTCTAATCTTTAATATTTTCGTTGGGGGGAGGGGTGCCACCTGAGCCCTGACCTTTAACCTTTTGACCTTAGGTGCGATAGAACCCGCTGTAGCCAGGTTTCGGTGTGTTACCAGGGTAGACGTTTGTTTGCCAGCCGGGTTGTGAATCTTACTCGGGTCAAAGGGAATCTAATTTCTTTGGGGGGGGGGGGGGGGGGTTTGGCCCGAGGTGAGTTCTGATTATTGTACAGGACGATATAATAATGTCTTTTGAGGAAAATAAACTTGGATTGAGTACATTTACTGATTGGTTTCTATTCATTTTAAGATGAGTGATTTATATCTAATTAATTCATTCAAAATCCACATTGGGGAACGGCAGATTTGTGCAGTTAGATTTGCAAATGGGGTCCCGGCAGACAGGTTTGGAAAAGAGCGGCGCGGCGCTGAGGCCCCTGTGCCGGGGAGAGCTCTGGTAGCAGGGCGGTTATGACTGTACTGTCCTCTGTCTACCTTCTTCACAGGGCTACTTGTGGCAAAGCAATCGGCTCTTCTCTCCTCCCTTCACTTTTAAACAATACGGAAGGCTGACTGTATTGTTTAAGATGTAACCCAGCACCTTTTCCCACCCCCTCTGTCATTCTGCACAACCCTCTCTCGTGAATACGGCTTTTCGTGTATAGAAAGTCTGCCCAGACAGTTGTATCTTCGCGTGGCACAGATCTGGCCCTCGGCCGGTTGACGTTTAAAGTCAACCAGTTCGACCCCCCCCCCCGCTGAATTAAAGTCCTCGAGTTCCATCGCCGCCTTCACTCGACGTGTAGCGAGCGTCTGTGGAGGCTGTTCCCCTGACCTCCCTGTCCACCCCCTGTCGCCCCCCGCCCCCCCCCTCCCCGTGTGTATGGTCTTTGTGTGTGTGTCAACTTCAGGCAGCACTTTATCCGCACAGAGTGCCCCCTCAGTGTGCACCCCACCCCAGGCTCTCCTGCCCTCCCCGGGCCAGTCCCCCGGGGGCTTTCTCGACCTGCGCCCCGCCTCGGGGAGCCGCGCCCGGCCCCTCAAGTTCCCCGGCCCCTCCAGTGAGAACCTGTGCTCCGCCTACGCCAGTGATGCTACGCTGTCTGTGCCCAGTCTCTGCGCCCCCACCCAAGGTAGGCCCCCCCCCCCCCACCCCGGTCTCATCGCATCATCCCACCCACCCCCCCCCCCCCCCACCACCCATTCCGTTTAAGCGTCCACGTCTGGTCACCTCCAGTCGAGGGGGGGGGGGGGGGGGGGGTTCTCCGATGGTTACATGCCAGGAGGGTTTGGTCATGGGTCATTTGACCTCGCCGGTTTGATCTACTGTAGGTCTGGGGTTTGGAAAGTTCTCCGTACTCGTGATGAACGCGGCCTGTTTTAATTCCGGGGAATTTGGCCTGGGGAACACTATTGGCCAGGGAAAGTCACGTGATCGGGGTGATTGAATTGGGACTTTTGGGGCTCCCTTAGTTGTCCCAAGATAGTATTTCTTCGTCACAGACATTCTGAACATTATCAGACTCCAATTAGCTGCACCTACCCAGCGTGATACAGGGGGCGCCATTCTCTCATCTATCCCCCTGTGTCTTTCCATTCTTCGATCTGTCTCTCCATTCCTCTGTCCATCTCCTGTCTTTAGCGCGGTGCACCTACTGTTCCATTTCTACCGTGTATATATGTGCCTTTCTCCTCTCTCTCTTTGTCTTTTTCTCGTTTTTGTCTCTCTCTCTTTTTGTACCACAGGCTGTGTAACATTCAACTGTGGCTCGGAGAGAGTGACCATCAAACCAGGTGGCAGACGGACCCGTTTTCTGAGTACGCCCTGCTTGGCTCTTTGTGTGTAACGCTTCTTCCTCTTCCTTTGTCTTCCTCTCTCCACTTCCTGTCATGTGATTATCTCCTGTCCTCCGTTTCGGGGAGTTTCATCTGTTCAGGCCCTTCAGCCTCTTTGATTGGCCCCATCCCACACCATTCTTCATCATTCCAGATCAATGACTCTGTGACTACCAATGACACAATCACACAGCCCTGTGGTTTAAACGTGTCCCCGGGAAAACCCTGGGCTATTGTAGCCCCGGAATAGCTCACCTAGCCTCCGAAATTTAATTGTACACCCAGTTAATCAATATCACTTGATCTGATACACACAGTCAAGGGCTTCTTGATCAGTCGAGAAGCTGTTTTGGGTGTGCTACCTCTGGCATTGACAAGACGCATGGAATGGCTGGGGGGGTGGGGGGGGGGGTTGGGGGTCTCACTCTTAACACCAGTTGCCGTAGCAACCGTCTGCAAACTATGTTGAGCTTTAATCACGGACACAACCAAGTCTGATTCCACAGCCGCAGAGTTAATATTGGCTATATTGTATGACCTGACCTTGGATAGTCCGCTAATGTAAGACGCACAAAGAAACCTAGACCAGTCTTTCCCCACTGTCCCTGTCAATTAAGCAAATGCTTGACAGTGAATCTTCAAAATATGCAAAATTGTTAATTTAATGTGAAGTGTAAGGTTTTCCGTGTGGTAAATGCTGGTGTTAAGATTAATATTACGTTCAAACTATTGTTTCAAGGAATGTTTGTAATAGACAGGGTTTAGACTGCTGCGGAAGCAAATGACGACTGACCCTCAGGTTGGCGCCCCCCAGCCACCGTGACCTCCCTTCAGTCCTGTCACGTCCACATCCCTCTGCCGGCTTTCCACCATGACCTCCATTCACTCCGGTCACATCCACATCCCTCTGCCGGCATTCCACCATGACCTCCATTCGCTCCTGTCACGTCCACATTCCTCCTGTCACGTCCACATCCCTCCTGTCACATCCACATCCCTCTGCCCGTATTCCACCATGACCTCTGTTAACTCCTGTCACATTCACATCCCTCCTGTCACATCCACATCCCTCTGCCCGTATTCCACCATGACCTCTGTTAACTCCTGTCACATCCACATCCCTCTGCCCGTATTCCACCATGACCTCTGTTAACTCCTGTCACATTCACATCCCTCCTGTCATGTCCACAACCCTCTGCCAGCATTACTCCATGACCTCTACACTCTCCTGTCACATTCACATCCCATTTCCCTATGTTCTACCAAGCCTGTTGTTACTGGTCTAGAATAAAAATGTCCCCCTTCCTTGATACGCATGTATAATTTTCATTTCTCAAATTGTTTCTGTCCAGCTAACATTCTTTGGCGGCATACCTCCAAAATCATGCTATTTTCTAATTTCCTGTTGCGTTTAAGGAAGGCTTTTTCTTTTCAAATAAGTACAAATAGCCTTTATATAAATTTATATACGGTTTTACTTTGAAGTTCTAGTCAGCAAAACAGAATTGGAATGGTAATGCTGTCCTTATAAGGATGGTTCTGCAATTTTGCCATTGAAAACCTTTATCTTCCTAGATGAAGTCCTAGTTGAAGTAGATAATTGACAAAATCCCAATGTTTCCCTCCATGCATATGGTCTGTACCTCCTCTTGATATTTCCTTTTGGCCTCCCTTTCGCCCCCAGGCCAGGATGTTCACATCTGCAAAATTACTAAACTGGAGTTTGGAGAGTGCGAAGTCTGTACATTTTACGTTGCAGATTAATATAATTAGGTTAGAGAAATTAAACTGACAAGGTTTTTGGAGGCTAATACTATCTGATTTGTGTCCAATCTAGACTTTTACGCAGGCTGGAGTTTATTTTGTCTGATTGTGTTTCCCCTTCTCGATAGTAGTCCTTGGAAAACTTCACATCCTAAAACCCAACTTTACTCCATCTTAACACATGCTTTTCTCAGCCTCATTGGGAACACATTACACAGACTGAAATAACCCAACCAGCAAAACATTACACAGACTGAAATAACCCAACCAGCAAAACATTACACAGACTGAAATAACCCAACCAGCAAAACAAATTCACAGACTGAAATAACCCAACCAGCAAAACATAACACAGACTGAAATAACCCAACCGGCAGCACATTACACAGACTGAAATAACCCAACCAGCAAAACATAACACAGACTGAAATAACCCAACCAGCAGCACATTACACAGACTGAAATAACCCAACCAGCAGCACATTACACAGACTGAAATAACCCAACCAGCAGCACATTACACAGACTGAAATAACCCAACCAGCAGCACATTACACAGACTGAAATAACCCAACCAGCAAAACATTACACAGACTGAAATAACCCAATCAGCAGCACATTACACAGACTGAAATAACCCAACCGGCAGCACATTACATCTTTTCATTACACTGACTAACATGACCCATCCAACCAGATCCATGTCTTCCAATGCAGTGCAGACGGACAGCCAGGCCATTATTACCTATTTACATCATAGAGTTTCATAGGTGTTAAGTTTCTGTGAATGATTAGGTGATCCCCTGTGCAGCTCCAACTCCTTCCCACCTCTCCACCCTGACACCACACCAACACCCCAGGCCCTCCACCCCCTTTTCCTTACGCCCTTGTCATTTTTAGCTGAAGCAAATGAGCAACAGAAGGGATCTGTATTTACCTCAGTTGGAGTGGCATGTTTCGTGTTCATTTGAAACTCTCTGAAAATGTACCAGTGTGTGTGTGTGGCGTTGTGGAAGCGTGAGTGATTAACGTTGACTTTCTCCTCCTCCTCCTGTCCTCCTCCTGTCCTCCTCCACGCCCATCCTTCACATTCTCCCCGTCCGCTCTTCAGGGAAGATGGTGAAAAAAGTCTGCCCCTGCAACCAACTCTGTAGTAATTATCTCTTTTATGATCCTTCTATTCCTTCACTCCCTCGCACCCCCGCCCCAACCCCCCCCCCCCCCCCGTGTGCGTGTGGTATTACCTCCCCATGGGCTCCAGCTTAAACGCCAGGGCTGTTGGCTGGTCTCTGCTTAGCTGTCATCTTACCGGCGGACTTCAGCATCTATCTGTTGTGACGAAGCCGTCCCAGCTGTCCAATGGTGCCGTGTCATTCGCTGGCGTTGGTTGTGTCTGTTCAGACGGAGAACTTCTGTACACCCGGGTGGTCATCCGCATTTCTGTTCCGTCTATGTTTTGTGAGCCGTCGGTTGGCCTCCGGTTAACGTGTATCTCACACATTTTGAATACACTCCATCTTTCTTCTCACTTCAGAAAAAACAGAACAAAAAAAAACGTCATGAATTCTTTCCTTTTGTCATGAAACCTTAAACACTTTATTTTGAGACTCCCGAAAGTGTTTGTAGATCCTCTACAAGGTTATCTACTGACTATCAGTAACATTTAACTGTCTACTAACCTTAACCCTTTGCCTAAACCTTATTCTAAACCTGACCTTCACCTTTATCCTAACCTTAAACCATATCCTAAACCTTCTTGTAAACCTAATCCTAACCATAGGAAGGAGTTGCCTGTCAACAGATTAGTTTGTTGAACGTTTGTTGACAGTTTCACCGTCCATAGAACCGCTACGTCTACTTTTATGGTCGGGTTTGTCCCTGCATACGGTGATTTACGTGTGGGCCAGTTTCTACTCTGCCCTCTCCGGCGGGCGGGTTCACCTGAACCACAAGAGGAGCTAATGACTATAATTTCACTGTAAGTGGCTCAACTGTACTGCGGTCATGAGATCAGTGCCAAGCCAGTTAAAAGGACCCGACTCGCCCCTTTCACTTAAACACCTTTCCTCTTAGGACACTTTCTGTACCCATGACACCGATTAGAGATAATTACCTCTCTGTTAAACGGCGCCGGATTTACATCTGACTCATTTTTAGCAGATGCTCTTAGGGCTTGTTTACATTATGAGAGAGGAAAATATGTCAGTTTGCATGATCACAGCCACAGCGTTGAGATTTACCCCAGGCGTGTTGGAGACGTCCCACGCAGGGTTGTGTCCATCACGCGTGACTCAGCACAGGAACTTGAGACCGTCCAACAGAATTGCCGCCACACTTGCAAAACTCCGGTGCGTGGGGCTTTAATTGAAAGTGTGGCTCACGCTACCTCGAGCTGGCGATATCAGCAGGTCTTCTATCGATACATCCAGGAGAATGCTGTGTAATGCAAACAGGCCTTTGGGCAGTGCGTTTTTAGGACTGTATTTTTTCCAAACTCACTATCCTGAGCATGTCAGCCCACTGGATTAGTCTCCGGTAGTTAAAAAATCCATGCACCCTTTCTACGCCATCTGTCCATTGAGAGATTAGCTGTGTGCTTGCTGTCCATTCTCACCAGTTCTCTCCATGGGGTCGGCAGTTTGGTTCTGTCTACAGGTGTTTTAGTCAGGAGCCATGGTGCATGGTGGGAGGGGCCTGTTTAGACAGTAAAGGCAGTTTGAGAGACAGTGGTTCTGTCTGCAGGTGTTTTAGTCAGGAGCCATGGTGCATGGTGGGAGGGGCCTGTTTAGACAGTAAATGCTGAAGTCATGCTGTGGATGCAGCAACCACCACCTCCTCTTCCTCCCTCCCTCCCTGCCTCCCCCCTCCCTGAGCATGCCTTGTCCTGTGTGTTTCTCTACCCAGAGTTCCACCAGCGCTGTAATCAGGACTCTGTATTTCTTTGCTTTTTTAAATTTTTTACGTTGATGTTTTTTGTCAGAAATGCCAAATGTGAGCCTGTTCAATGACTCGTCTAGCAGTCTTTCTAACAATGCTGTTACGTGTAAGGTTTTTGTCGAAGCTTAATTCATTATTAATTCTTGACTTGCAATTGCAGGATGTGTAAACATTAAATAAGGCCATGTAATAAGAAAACAACTGTTTTTTCAGACTCCACCTCACCTCTGATTTATTCTGGGTGCTCTCTTTGTTTCCTAGAGGGAGAAGCATTAAACATATAGTAAACCATTAAATAAAAAACTGTTTGTTCTGTAGATCTGTGTACCATCATTATTATAATGTGTACCATCATTATTTAGAACAGCTGGACAGCCAAGACATTTTAATCACCAGGCGTGATGAAAAAAGAAAATGGTTTCAATACATTTCTCAGCAAAATGTGGATAAACTGTAAATAAAAGAAAAAAACTATCTCTCCAAAAACACACACAAACGCGCGCACACACACACTACTCAGCTGGTGTTGGTAACTACACAATGTCACTGTAGACAACATTAGATAACAAGCTGTGTTGAATTCCAGCCTCTAAATTCAAACATAGATGATATCCAAGGCTTTTATTTAAATCAGTCTTGTCCATTGGACAGACCAGGCAGCAGAGAGGACATGACTGCCCAACCTCAGCCGACCTTTGGCCTAGTTTATGAGGACACAGCCAGGCAGAAACGGAGGACTCAGAATGGATCATGAACCTCATACTTTGACACGACTACAGTATGGCATTAACCAGTGTCTCCTCATCTGTTCTGGCCAGATACATTGATATAGCAACTTAACCTAACCCCTCTCTGTCCCTCCTCACTCCTCTGCCCTCTCCTTTTTATCTCTCCCTCTCTCGCTCCCTCCTCCCTCTCTGTTCCTCTGCCTCTCTCCTTTCTATCTCTTCTCTTTCCTTTATCGCTGCTTTTTATGTCCTTCATTCACTCCCTCTCTGTCTCTCCCTGCCTCCCTCTCTGTCCCTCCCTGCCTCCCTCTCTGTCCCTCCCTGCCTCCCTCTCTGTCTCTCCCTGCCTCCCTCTCTGTCTCTCCCTGCCTCCCTCTCTGTCCCTCCCTGCCTCCCTCTCTGTCTCTCCCTGCCTCCCTCTCTGTCTCTCCCTGCCTCCCTCTCTGTCCCTCCCTGCCTCCCTCTGATGCTTTCTCTTCTCTTTCCTTTACCACTGCTTTATTATGCCATTCATTCTCTCTCTCTCTCTCTCTCTCCCCCCCCCCCCCCCGGTCTTTCCAGGGACCAGCAGTATGAACACAGTCAGTGTGCCGGGGGTCCAGGGTCCGGTTCTGGGACCGGTGGGCCCCGCCCCCCCCAGCGCTCCCCAGCAAGGCCGAAAAGGCACGTTTACCGACGACCTGCACAAGCTGGTGGACAACTGGGCCCGCGATGCCATGAGCCTGTCCCACGGGAAGAGCCGCTCCAAGCACCAACAGCAGCCCTCGCAGGGCCACAGCTACGACGTAGGTCACTTCCTCAGAACCAGACTTCTGGGAAATGAAGGCGTAGGCGGTGTGCTGAGTGGCTATGATATCCGTGCCACCCGCCTGTGTAAATAGTCTGAAATATAAACCTCTGTTAGTGAAACGTCTGTTTTGAAAGTCAGCCCGAAAGCTGCCCACGCATGTTATCGCTGAAGGTTCTAGCGAGAACCTAGAAACGGACTGTCTGAAATTCTCCTCCTGTTCCCCCCTGTTCCCTCAGGCAATCCCGTCGGCCAACAAGGGGCGTAAGAACTCCGCCCCGAGTCAGCTGTGCCCCGGTAACACCTCCTCCATCCCTTCTACCTCTCTGGGGGGCCGCAAGGGCTCCCTGTGCCCCCCTGCCCAGTACGGGGGGTCGGGAGTGGGCTACCCCCCCTCTGCACCTTACAGCAGCGCCCAGTGGGCCGGATCCGCCGGGTCCGTTCCAGGACAGGGACAGGCGGGTGTTCTGGCCTCCTCTCAGCCCCTGGTGGTGTCCCCCTCGCAATACCCCTGTTCTGCCACCAGAGGGCAGGGCGGTTCCCTGCAGGGCTTCCACCACATCAGCACTTTGCAGAGCTCTGTCAGCAACCCAGGAGGCCCCCACCTGAGGACCACATAGGGGTTCGGGAGATGGGGAGGGTGTTAGCCAGGTCGGGTCGACTGGGACCTAGACGGCCTGGAGAAGGGGGGAGGGTGTGTCCATGTTACAAACGGAGAGGGCAAACGATTGGGCGAGAGAGAGGAAAAGAGAGTGAACGCCCCCTTCTGTCTTTCGGGAGGATGAAAGAAGAGATCGAAAACATCCCCGTCTCCTCTCCCACACAGGAGGACTACATCCTAACCCCGTCTCCTTTCGCCCTAGCTTGACGGCAGGGAACCGCAATGATGAACGCCAACGGACACACGAGTGCATTGTGAAGTGGCCAAAGAGAGGGTTGTTGTGACAATTACTATTGTTAAATGTGTGTGTGTGTGTGTGTGTGTGTGTGTGGCGATGGGGTTTCTTCCCTGCCTGGTCCTGACATGCACTCCATTGCAGAGCACAGAGTGCTATGTTGAACTCAGTGAGAGGCTCTAGGTGAGAAAAGGGGAGGGGTCAGGACCCAATCAAGGAAGGGGTGTGTCTGTGGTCGCGTGCCATTGCAGCTAGATCACCTAAGACGTAACGCCCCTCCTAATCGACTCGAGACCCATGACAATTCCACTCTTCCTCCCGTCTGCTGACTCCAGCTGTGACACCTGACCCCGGTTGATTATTCCAGTGACACGATCATAAAGTACCTGGCTTGGTATTACAGGACTGTTACAGTAGCCTGCTTTTCAATACAGTGAGGTAAGATACAGTGCATTACAGTGCAGTAGAATCTATTGCCGTAGAATACAGTACATTATAGTACAGTACAGTGCAATGCAGTAGAATACAATCCAGTGCAGTACAACATTGGAAAGTGCAGTGCAGTATAATTCTGGTTGATGGAGATTTGAGGTTATGGGGCATGATACTGGAATGGTGCACTGGTGTGCAGCTGGTCAGGCAGTGAACGTCCCTGATGACACTACCCACACTGCACTGTGAAGGCCACCGCTGGCAGTGCACTGTACGGAAGAGTGTCAATTCGGAGGTGGCCTCGGTGGGTGTGTGGAGGAACAGTAGAATGGCTTTGGTGGTCCACTCCCCGATCCCCTCCCATGTTGCCATGATAATACTGTTAGCGCACAGATCTTGAGTAAAAGCCCATGATCCTCCCTGGAGACAATGACACAAAAAGTGGCCTTCGTTATTCAAAAACAATTCCATGTACAGAGTCAGAATGTCTCCATTTGGGGTTTTGTTGGTCATTTTAGTTGTGTGTTTTTGTTTTGTCCTCTGTCGCGCTGAACTGAGGCTGAGGAGACGCGTCGGTAGTATGATGAAAAGAAGGGTCCCCATCAGTTGGCTGTCACCCTCTCTCCTGCCTCCTGCAGAGGAATTCCTCCAGGCCAGTATAGGGTCTTTAGAGAAACGACAACTCCCAATATAGGGCCTTTAAAGAAACTACAACTCCCAGGAAAAAGCCATTAAAGAAACTACAACTCCCAATATAGGGCCTTTAAGGAAACTACCACTCCCAGTTTAAAGCCTTTAAAGAAACTACAACTCCAGTATAGGGCCTTTAAAGAAACAAGTGTATCCCTGTATCATCTATCAGCTAATGGTTACTGCTTTTTGGAGTGTACTATATCTAGGAGGTCCCTGAGGTGACCCTCCCATCTGAACAGGAGTTCCATAGACTTAAACCTACTGGGTCCTCAATGGTAATTTAGCAGGCGTAAGGAAGGGGTGTGTTTGTTTCTCTTCGTCGCAGATTGTTTTAATGGTTGATGAGGAGCTGGGTCGAAAGGTTAGTGTTGGGATCCTGATCCCAGATTGGGAGGAGCAGGAAAAGCACAGGAGGTGGGTTGTGCCGTATGTATGTCCCTAGCGACGTACTGGCTGTCCTGAAGGAGGGTCTTACTAGCTTTAAAAACCCTTCTCCTGTAACCAGTGTAACAGCTTTTATAATCACAAGGGGAAAAAAAGCGTTAGGGGCCTCAATCTCTCAACTTCTTTTCAGTAGTGTGATTCAAAACAAAATGTACATTGTTATATTTAAAAACAACAACAAAAAAAACAAGTGTGTTCTGTACGGACATGTATTTACCCATCAGTTTTTGATGTTGAAACACTGTGATTATGAATGTTGTTGGACAACATTAGTTTAAGAGAAAAATATACAGAAAGGATTTTTACAAAAAAGACAAAGTTGGAGGAAATTTAAACAGTGGATTGTTAATACTTTGACAAAAAAAAGTAAAAGGCTAGCTATTTTCCTTACACAGTACTTATCAATGACACTTTAACCTTCCTTCCCTTTGTACTTTCTTCTACTTTCTTTATATTAGATAAAAATGTGAATGTAAAATGGTCTCAATTAACGTACTTGAATAATAACGTGGGCGTCCCAAATAGCAGCCTATTCCCTACACGGCGGACAACTTTTGACCAAGGCTGGATCTGGGCAGATGGAGGACAAATGTAGTACACTAAATAGGGAATAGGGTGGCATTTAGGATTCACCCTTGGTCTTTTTTTTTTTTATTTCCCCATCTTCTCCCCCCCTCCCAAGTACCCCAGTAAGAGCTTTGCTGGAGGCAGTGGTGCCTTGATTTATTTTGTGTAGCTTTTAGTTTTTTGTTGTTGTTGGTCATGCTGGAGTTACAGAAGCACTGTTGATTGGTGCTTCATTGGAGTGCATTACCAGCTAGTTGGGCTAAGTTCAAAGGTTGAAGGTACACCGCAATTTGGGGAGAGGAAGGGGAGGCCGGGGTAACTAATATCGGCGCCATTTATTTTTGTAGTGGTAAAAAAATAATATAGATTCTGGGGGAAAGACAGGCTTAGTTCAGGACTAGGGAAAGTAGGAAAGGGGGATTTTAATGAAACATTTTCAAAAAAGACATGTTTGAGCTTGGCCATCAGAGTGAGGCTGGTCAGGTTTATCTAGCCTGAACAACGAACAGGCGGTTACATCCGTCACACCACCATGTTGCGTTTGTGTTGGCGTTCCTGGGTCACGTTTCTAGAACCATTCGTCCGATGTGCATGAGATCACTGGACACCCCGCTGTCTGGCCTTCGAACGCCTTTCGTGCGAGTCAGGCACCCAGCAGCGCATCATAGGAGCCCGGTGTTGGAGACAGATGCCAGACAGGAGAAACATTGACGAGAAAGTGAGTCAGTGAGTAAGTGTTCGTGGGAATGTCTCAAAACAGTTGAAACCGGGTAACGTTGTGGGCTTGTACGTGGAGCAGTCTGTGTGTGAGTTCCAAACAGCACCCTGTTCCGTCGTTCAGTGGCCTATTTTCAACATGATGATTTAGCCAAGATTAGTGCGCTGAAACAAGGAATGTGTCGCCTTTTTGGGGGACGCAGACTTTGCAGTAGTGGATGTGATGAGCCCTTTAATGTCGTGATGTGAAAGTGGAGTTTGCGGTGGTAGAGCATGGGGGAGGCAGTGCAGCAGGGGAGAGGTCAGGGAGGCCATCCAATCTCCAACACCAGGCTACCTTGCTGCTGGGTTTGATGACAACACTCAAACGGCGGAAGCCCCTCAGTGGCGCTGCCCACTCCGAAACGGCTTTTATGCAGTGGAGGCCTCTATCACACTCTATGGTGTGACCAACAAGTGACTTCCTCACCGCCAGTGCTGGAACGGGCGGGTCGAGTCCCCCGTCATCGTCTTAACGCTGCCCGTTCTTGTTAATAAACACCCCTGAGGCTTTTAGTGCTGTAGCTTCTGGTCTCGTAGCAGTTGGAAAGTGACGCCTCCTCACAATGATACGAAGTAAATGCTTTGTTAAATCGTTTTCATTTTTCTGTTCATTCAAGATGTGGATGGGTTTTCGGTTGACGTCCTTCTGGTCTTTTTTTCTTTTCTTTGTTTTTTAATTTTTTTTGATCTACGGTGTCTCCGTTCCTGTTTTACTGAAAATGTGTACGGTCAAATCTGTGTATGACAGAAATGGTTCATTCATCCTGCTTTCCTTTTTCTGACCAACTGTACAAAACTATTAGGTGGAGTCAAACGTTTAAAAGTGATAACTTAGAAAAGTGAAACAGTGGATTTTTACAGTAAAACGTGTCACCGTAACTACTGATTAGCTTACAAGGACTGCTAGACCTATCTCCTACTTATCGCTTTAGCTTTCTCCGTAGGCCTACTCCGGTACAGGTGTTGATCCTTTGAAAACCGACGATAGATTTTCAACCATTTGTCTTTTGAGAGTGACTATGTTGTATTCTGGATATTTAAAACTGTAAAAAAAAAAAAAAGAAATTGGGTTTTGTTAGTTTTTTTTGCTTTGTAAAACGTTGCTTATGCCTGTTTTGCAGATTACCAGAGACTACCAGTGTAGTAAAGTAGGCTACTTAGCAAGTTTGGTTGAAGCTGTGAACATGACAAAATGCCACTTTGCTTAGTTATTTAATTGACTATCATAATTCTGAAGGGTTAGGGTTAGGAACAATAAAAAACCTGTTCAATGCCTCCAAGTGCCATGCGGATTGTAAAAAAATAAAATAAATCTGCTCTCTAAAAAGAGCAATCTGTTTACTACGTTAATATGTAGCCTATGTCGAGTACAATGGCAATGCAGAATATGCAACGGTGAACGAAGCTGTGTTGACATTACAGCTGTGAAAGACCTCCCGGATGACCACATTTACACTAGATCTTCACCAGAGGATTATTTCGCTAATCGGTATGGCGGGGAGGTAGCCGACCACGACTGGGTCGGAGCTGCATTCCCGAGGTAGTTACTGATTCAAAAGTGTTACAATATTCATTTTTACCGCCATTCGGAATAGCGATCGATTCTGCTACTAATCTTGCTGAGGTTTTGCTTTTCGTTCTTGTTTTACGACTACTCGTTTGACTTCCTGTAACCGATACGCCCTGCAAAGTGCCGATACTATGTGGGAATGCCATTCAATGCCGACACACACACGACTGGTTGAATATACAACATGCTTGTTTCTATTAATATGATCTTGCATGCTATCTCTGATTCTTCACAGCACAGCCTATTATTCTGAAGTTATCACTAAATAACCGAAGTGAAAAGATACACACCCAGCCTCACAGAAATCTAAAGTATGAAACAATGGATTTTTTTATTTTATTTTTGCCATTTTGCTCTCCTGTGGTAAATACAACAGAGCAGTGCGTTTATTCAATGACACTGAGCTGTTGTTAAGTTATTTTGTTTCGTACTACCTATCTGATTCTTGTTTTACGACTTTGTGTCTCTAGATACCTCTAGTGACTTAATTCAGTGGTTTTTCTGTATGCTATTTAACATTGGACAAAATGATACAAAATTAAATAAAAATAAATAAAAATGAAAACCAAACAAAAACATGTAGGGAATCATTGGCCACCTTTACAGTATGTTTTGCACTAAGTATAGGGTGTTCAAGCTTCATATAAAACATGTGCTTTGCGCTCCAATGAAATATATTTGTTACTTTATTTGTAAACTTAATAAACAAAACTCATTTAAACGAATCATGTGACTGGTCTTTTGTGTCAACCTAAATTATTGTTTTTATTAATGTGTCAGTACCAGAAACTACCACATGAGGGCAGTAGACAGCAGTTCTCGCAGTGATAAACTCGGAAGTGGTTTCGATGAGAAACTATGTCCAGCATCTCATTGCAGAACTGCTAATTTAGGATCTGTTTTGTAGACGAGATTTACAATACATTATTGTTTGCTAGTCTCTGTTTGTAGATGCTGTTGCCTGGCCAGGACGACACTACCATTAGTTGGTGTTACGGTTTGCTGGGTAACGCCGGATTTCAATGACTGGGCCAGTTAGGAAACCAGCTGGTAAAGGACTGTTGAACCAGTGTTTTTCAGTAGTCATGGACTCAGTGGAAATACTGAAGTCATTGGGAAGTGAGAATGGAGGAAGGATGTGGAATTACCTAATGAACAATATTCCCCAACGGGGCAGCACGGCGGTAATATAAATAATCGAGAAAGTTTGCCTCCCAAATGGCATCAAATAGGGCTCTGATGGTCGAAAGCAGCGTACTAGATAGGGTAGAGGGCGTAATTTGGGATTTTAACCGAGGGCTTTTCGTTTAGGTGGGAGACAAAACAGCGCAGTGAAGGAAGTGTATTGTTTCTTCAGGTGGTTGAGTGTTCACACATCGGGGCGGTCTTGTTCCTCACGCTCTTCCTTATCTGATGAAAATGAATGGTGTATTTTGTTATACGGACAAGATGAATTCCGTAGATACGTTGCTTTACATTTAAAGGACGTGGTTTTTTTTTTTTTGCTCCTTATCTCTCAAATAATTCTGAGTCATAGCGGTACCTTGTGTTTATGAGGAGTAGACTCCTTCCCCGCACCTGTGATTGGCAGGGTTAACTAGGTAGCCCGCTGTTTGTTTCCTGACTAACAGTATTTCACCCAATTACAAACCCTGTTGGGCTAACTTGTGGTGGATCAGAGGGGATGCTGTCTGTGATCCTTGTCATCGGTGCAGAATTGGGGGGCTGATGTAGGATCAGGTCGCCCTGTCCATTGTATCGTATTCATCTGGATTTCTAGGAAACAGCTGATCCTAAGTCAGCACTCTGAGATGTGTGGATAGGGGATGAGTACTGAGAAAAGATCCAACCTGATGTATGTACTCAAATTACATTTAGCTCTTATCCCATGAGTGCCTTCGTGGGAATTGAACTCACAACCCTGGAGAGTTCATTAAGTCTGGGATTAATTCAAACCAACCATAGCAATGTTTATGCAGTGTCTTTATTTACAATATTTATCACACTTCTAATTCTGAACACACTTCTAACATGGGTCATCATGGTAGTAGTTTTAAACCAAGACCTGTCTGATAGTGGATTTGGTTTTTAATACAGTGCCAAGACCGGTCTGGTAGTAGATGTAGGTTTCAATACAGTACCGTGATCAGTCTGGTAATAGATGTAGGTTTTAATACAGTACCAAGACCAGTCTGGTAGTAGATGTAGGTTTTAATACAGTACCAAGACCAGTCTGGTAGTAGATGTAGGTTTTAATACAGTACCAAGACCAGTCTTGGAGTTCCTGTGTAAATATTACCAAGATGGTTCGGTTGAATTGAGCCCTAAGCCCTAAAAATCACCAAGATATGACTCTGCTCCAGGACAGTAGCCAGACACTTTGTGTGGGCTCTCTTCACTTTCTCTCTTACCAATTCTCTATCTCTCTAAACCATTCTCTGTATCTGGTCATGACCAATTATCTGTAAAATCCCAGTGCCCTTTTCACAACAAATGCTATTGCCTTCCTCTGTTAGTTTTTTTTACCAAGCCAATGGGGTTCAACATCTTATTTCTTGCTGATTTGGATTAGGTATCTGCAAAAAACTTTCTGATAACTGCATATGTTCAATATAAATTAAATATTAAATGATATGTTCAATGTGATTGATTGCTTTACTGTCCTTTATCAACCAGTTTGCCCTGGGCCTTAACCAACTTCCCCATAATCACCCTCCAGTACCACCCTTGGGCCTGTGGGACCACTCCCTCAGCCCTCCGGGACCCACCCCTCAGCCCTCCGGGACCCACCCCTCAGTCCTCCGGGACCCACCCCTCAGTCCTCTGGGACCCACCCCTCAGTCCTCCGGGACCCACCCTTCAGTCCTCCGGGACCCACCCTTCAGTCCTCCGGGGCCACACTCATGACTGCCATCGCACCCACATGCAATGTCCGCCAGCCTCACAAACAAACTTGCTAAAGTCTTTCTCACGCTTCTTCAATCCCACCATGAAGCTGATCCTTTGAAAGAGGAGCTTCTGGAATGCAATCAACACACCACAGGCTGCTGCCTCAGAACAAAGACGCATGGTTATGGAAGATGGACTGTAGGCTTGTCCTTAGACATTGTGGACTGTGGTATTATGCAACACTGTCTCTGTCTTTCTCTCACTCTGTTTCTCTGTGTTTATCTATCTCTGTCTCTTGTACTCTCTCTCGGTCTCTGTCTCTTTGCTTTCTAATTGAGGTAGTTGCCTGGATTTCGTTTTGAAACAATTTGAAAGCCACTGAGCCTGTGGGAAGGTGGACTGTGGGAGAAATAATTTAGCATATCAGAACAGGGGACAGCCTATAAGAACATGGGACAACCTATGGGATCAGGGAATAGCCTACCAGAACAGAGGACATTGAGAAAGACAGCAGAATGACTTGTGTGACCATAGAGAAAACAGTTTCACTCACACATCCACACTTATGCAAACACACTATCACACACACACAGTCTCCCCTCACACACACACAGTCTCCCCTCACACACACACAGTCTCCCCTCACACACACACATCCAAATGTTTAGACTGTAGTAGAATGTGTTTTATAGTCCACATTCCCTCACCAAGGGACTTTTGGCAAGGTGACACAGCCTGGGTGAACCGTCCTCCAGGCAGCCAGCTTATTGGTTCATTCTGCCCCAGTATCAATCAAGGTAGGCTGGCTGGGAGAGGCAGATTCTGGCCCCAGGTGCTTCGGGGCCAAGGGTTTGTTTTGTAAACAGAGACAATACTGTCAACCTAGCGGAAGACCCTTATGCCAGCTAATGGGTTAGAGATTAGCCATGTTGGGGAGGAGTGATCTATTGTGTTCAATGCCCATAGAAAGGCTCCAGCCCCAAATGTCGTCAAGTCAGTATCTCAGAGGGTTTCTCCTACTTATGTAGGCACCATACTCCACACTTCTAGTAGGAATTTTTTATAATTGTGAAATGAAATTATATATAACAAATTAAAAAACCTGACCTTATCCAAACCCTCTGGAATACATAGTCTGTTCTGATCCAAACCCTCTGAATTACATAACGAGACTGTTCTGATCCAAACCCTCTGGAATACATAGTCTGTTCTGATCCAAACCCTCTGAATTACATAACGAGACTGTTCTGATCCAAACCCTCTGGAATACATAGTCTGTTCTGATCCAAACCCTCTGAACTACATAACGAGACTGTTCTGATCCAAACCCTCTGAATTACATAACGAGACTGTTCTGATCCAAACCCTCTGGAATACATAGTCTGTTCTGATCCAAACCCTCTGAACTACATAACAAGACTGTTCTGATCCAAACCCCCTGAACTACATAACGAGACTGTTCTGATCCAAACCCACTGAACTACATAACAAGACTGTTCTGATCCAAACCCTCTGAACTACATAACTGAGGTAGAAATATTCTTATTCTATAGTACATTAATATCATGTTGTTTATTCTAAGTATAATCCAGTCATTTAGTAAGGCCATTATGTGTTTTGACTCTGCTCACTTGTACAGGATGTGCCTATAACAGATAGCTATAGTTTTGGTTAAACTTCTCAAGGGCTGTAAACATCTTGTTATCTTTCTAAGCCATAGACATGTAGACTAACCAGGCAAAGGAGGGGGACACAGTGGGCTGTACTGAATGTATAAAGGCCTGAGCTCAACCTTCAATGGAGCTTTTGAACTGACTCTGCTGACTGTTGTTAACTGCTTCAGGTTTGCAAATCTTGAATAAAGCTTTACTTGTGAAAATAATCTAGTCTCTGTGCCTTTCCCATTTAGTGATTTCCACAACAATAACAACACTTTTCTGATCCAATCCCTATGAACTACATAAGACTGTTCTGACTATCCCCAAGAAGAGACCAGGTGAAAAATCATACAGCGCCA
Source organism: Esox lucius (assembly GCF_011004845.1). Classification (NCBI taxonomy): domain Eukaryota; kingdom Metazoa; phylum Chordata; class Actinopteri; order Esociformes; family Esocidae; genus Esox; species Esox lucius. The sequence goes on along the minus strand of NC_047586.1, from coordinate 3,744,507 downwards.
CCTGTAAGCTAAAATGTTGTCATCATCTGTCACTCTGGGAAATCCTGCACCTGCATGTTTAAAAACCTTCAAATTAAAACATCTGTTTTGGGCACAGGACAATTCACACAGGACCAAAGCTGTTTAGCTGTAATTAATGGCATCAGCTTTATTTTACAAGTCAACCTAATTAGGTATATATTAATGAACACAGAAACCATTAATCTGTGGGTGCCGATGGCTTTAGTTACTGCCACCTAGTAATTCAAACAGGAGAGAAACCATTTTGCTCTGGTGACTGAGGTGAAAACCTCACATTTGAGTAATTTAGTAAATAGTCTTATCAAAAGCAACATGCAACAGAGATGAGGGTTAAATGTCATGGCTCAGGAAAGAACAACCAATTTTCTTTTCACCTTTGTTTGCTCAGGATTTTTTTTTTGAAGGTATGAATGAAAACAGCTTCTCATCATTGGCAACAGCATGGGAGAATTTTTTAGTTTACTGACTTGCTCAGGAACAGAACGACAGATATGTAAACCTTCTGGTTACTAGATGTGTTAATAGAGTTACCCTGCCACCAGGCCAAAACAGACTCCCACAGGACAGGAAATATTTAGGGTTAGTGACTACAGTAATAAGATGTAGTCTCGAAGAACCTAACCAGGCTTACACAGATTCACACAGGAGAGAAAGCCTTCTGGTGACCGTTGGGAAAAACACAGTTAATTTAATTACGGAGTTTCACGATTTCAGGTTAAATACACCGGTCTCTGGTGGGGGGGGGGGTCACAGTTGGTCGGTACAAATCCTAACAAAAACTAGAACATGGCACAAATCTGCAATAAGGTTCTTCAAAAGCCCCAATCAAGATTAGGATTTAAGAACATTTCCAAGGGTGGAACACGGTAAAGTCCTTTTAAGTCCTATTAAGACATGGAGAGAAGACGGCACCACTGTGAGTCCAGGTGAGAAAGCAATAGTCTAGGAGGACACTAAGAGGCTCATGGGAAATCTAAATGAGTTTCAGCCTTCCACGGTGGATTTAGGAGACTGTGTTACTGCAACAATAAAGAGCCTTTATAATGGATTTAGATCTGGTCCAGTCCAGACTGCAGTTTAGTGAGAAAGTTCCAGTTGATGCAGTTAGTCAGTTTATTTTTTAGGTTAAACTACATTCAGCAAACTGCTTCCAATTTTAAAAGGTTTAACAAAGCTAAGGGCAAATGGAAGACATTTTTGTAAATATACAGTATGTTGCAACCTTATGTTGAATCCTATTTTCCAATATTAAAGCAATAGTTTGGGATATTGGTAATGTGAAGGTCCTTTCATTTTTGTCTTCTCTTTCTTGCCTCGTTTTCTTTTAGTGTTGGTAGGTGGAGCTGGGAGTGGCCTTGGAAACGTTTCTTCTTTCTGAGCCATTCGGGTGTAGCTTTGCTTATGTGTTTTGGATCATTGTCCAATCAATAATCGGTTCAGCTTCAGCTTTTTGTGAGGTGGCCTCGCATTCTCCTCAAGACCTCTGGTACAATATGGAATTCATGGTTGACTCAATGTTGGCACATTGGCCAGGCCCTGAACAAGCAAAGCAGTGCCAAACCATTGTAGATGATCACCTCCCAGAATCATGGGCATCAATGATCTGTCTTCTGAGGGCCTTGAATAGGCCTTTTGATGTGTTACCACAAAAACCTACATGGTGAAGACCAAACCGGACCAAGCTTTTAATCTTTATGGAAGGCTGGATTCTTCCAAGTTGCTCTATAATGATGTTCTAATGATTTGCAGTTTTATGTGATGTTGAAGGCAGGGGTGTCCTAACATTTTCTGTACTAACATTTATTATTTTTTTCCAGTGGGTACACTTCCTTTTTGATGACTGCACCAGTGTGCTCTATGTTCTAAAAGACGTCCTACTTCCAATCATTGCGCAGTAATGCTACATAGCATTGGCTCAAGAAACTACCTCTATTAATCATGTTGAAACCGGGTCTTTGTGGTTAAAAGGATGTTGAAACCGGGTCTTTGTGGTTAAAAGGATGTTGAAACCGGGTCTTTGTGGTTAAAAGGATGTTGAAACCGGGTCTTTGTGGTTAAAAGGATGTTGAAACCACATCTTTGTGGTTAAAAGGATGTTGAAACCACGTCTTTGTGGTTAAAAGGATGTTGCAATCCTTTTAAATAATTTAGCCCAATTAGCTTTTTTTTATCCACCTCTTTCAGCAAACAATTTATCTTTTCACATTTTGTCTGTTATACCATAAAACGCACCAAAATATATCTTAAAAAAAGATAATAATAGCAAATGAAAAACAAGTAATTCAACATCACATTCAACATTTTCAGAAAATACATTTCATTGTCCAAACAAAAAAACACCTACATTACACCTGAAGTAGATGACTAGGAAATATGTCTATAGGTATAAATAAATTGTCCCTAACAGCCACATGAGTGATGACTTTCAAAATAGTCTCGACTGTTTTATTTGGAAGCACTGCCTGACTAACACACACTTTCTCTCCTTGTTTTTGTACGCGAGTAACGGTTAACTTGGGAGGACATTTTTCCGACGGGGCTTGTGGTCACTCCGGATGCATAAATAGAAAACAGGAGGTAAACGTTAGACAGAGACACACACACACACACAAACACACACATACCCCCCCACACACACACACACACTGTGGTTTTCAACCGAGCCTGGATATACTTTGCAAGCATTTGGAAACCTTTCATATAGAGACAGCAGGAATTCACCCAGAACCAAACTAGCCTAGGCCAGACCCAGACCAGCCTAAACCAGATCACGTTAGACCAGACTGATGCAGACCAGAATAAACCAGACCAGACTGGTCTGTCCTGTCTTAGGTACCAGTTGTTTACGATGCATTAGTTCATGTATCCAGGGGACAAAGGTCAGTCTGGGAAGTATGCTCAGGTATCCTTGTGAATCCTAGGAATGTTCTCTATAACTTTCCTGATGTCCTGTTTGACGTTAGGAGGACATGAACCTTTGGACCACACCTCAGGATTACCAGGTCCAAATGACTGTCCCAGTCCAAAGTCCTCCTGGATGTGTTACAGATCAAGCTTCTGCCTGATGATATCTGCTTTCACTGCCCTCAGCCCACCTGACTGTCTCTGTCCTTGTCCACCTGATTGCACTTGATTTGGATTCTGTTTAAGGACTCGGGACAAAGCCCACATGCATTTATGGACCTGCTTGTCATCAAAACAAGCAAGAACAAAAAGTAATGTACTCTTATAGAAGAGGACTGGCCAACCCTCATTTTCTGGTTCTCCTCTAGGTTTCAACCCACCAGGGGGTTTTTCCCAGCCACTGTGTATTAACCCTGTTGTTGTTCTCTGGGGTTGCAGGATGGGTATCTGTTTAGCACTTTGTGACAACTTCTGATGTAAAACTTCATAAAAAGTACATTTGAATTTACCTAGACATGTGGGTTAGTTTCAAACACCACCAAAATAAACAGTGAGACCAACATTACACTGGAGAAACACGCTGATGGTGTGTTTAAACAAACTTGTTAACAACAACGCCTTTTTGAACTGTATAATGTATTGTTATGTTCAAGCAACGGTTAAATGATGGTGTGTTTCACCATAAACAGCACATGCTACTCTCTTACCCTCACCTGTCAGTGACAAGGACACAAACAGACCCACACCCTAACAAACCCTGAAAGCAGTCATTTATGGCACAGGCAACTGCTCAACTGTGTGGGTTAGTGAACTGAAACAAAGTCCTCACAGTTACGCTGATCAATGATTGGCCACTGGGACAAAGATGGTGTGTATGTGTTTGTGTGTGTCGGCATTGATTTACCTGCTCACACCACAATGCTGTATTTTTCCAGGTCACTGTATTCCTTTTATGACCTCGGCATTGTAAAGGCAGATATCCCTGACCTTGGAATATAGACTTTGCCACCTGCACAGTATTTCAACTTGTTGGTGCTGTAAAAGGAAATCCGATACTGAATTATTGGATTTTGCAGAGGGTTATTTGCATTAGTCTCTAGTTATAATGTCTATGGTCAACTCTTCATCCTCAACATCCACTACAAAAACATACCTCTACCAACTAGATGTTTTATGGATAATCAAGGCATGGTTAATTTTGCTAATGTTTTTCTATTCTTCTTTTGTTTTTTTTCCTTCTTATTTGAGGGTGAGATCATCCAATACCATTCTCTTCATGAACTTAACAAAAATCTAGGCTACTATTTAAAGATCCTTTTGTGGTTTGTTATGCTTAGTCCATTTTAGATTAGGTGGGGATTTGATATGTGAAGCTGAAAAGATGCTCAATCACTAGCTTTTGTCAAGCGGGTTTTCTTCATGGATTAATAGGGTTCATTAAGCGGTGTGATTTGGTTTCACGTGAATGAAACTTCAAACATCAAACAGTCTGTATATTTATAACCCAGTGTCAGCAGACCTGTACAGACTCGTACCATGGCACTCGTCGTTGTTTCTACATGGATCCGCGGCATGTGTCGCGCACGCATACACACACACACACTCACACACACGTCTACTCATACTCCCTAAACACACTGGTCTACTCATACTCCACACACCACACACAAGCTAGTAGACGCTCATCTTACGCGCACTCGACCAGACCGCGACCGATCTTACCACGACCCAAAACATCCAGCACTAGTCTTCGGAGTTGGCTCGTGCAGCGAGACAAAACAGTGTGGATCACAGTCTTGGTTTCAGTTTCAACCTTCGCCAACTTTCTGCAAACCAAGGACAAATCTCGCATATTTTCTGACAGTTTTTAGTGCCTGCCGGAGCTCCTAAATTGAACAGGTTGTAGGCATCACTGAGGCATGTTTTTGTAGTACCCCCAGAAGAGGACAGACATTAAACGGTGGGTACCTTGATGAGCGTCAGTTTGAGTTTATGGAATGGATTTGGCTTGTAACGCGTGTCTTTTGCAATGATGCGATGTCAGCTCATATACCAGTGTGTTACGTTGTTTCAACAGCTACATGTAGAGATGCTGAAATAGCTAAACAACTACATATAGCTCGGATTATACTTAATTGTTTTGTTCCGGGCGAGTCTTAATCCGTGTCTGCGAAACCGACCGGTAGTTGCAATTGCAAAGACTAGTGTAGCTACCTGAGGAGCTGTCAACGGGTGAGACCTTGGGGGGGTTCAGGCACACTGATGTCTGCCTGTGTGTCTCTTTAATGGGGAAGGAAATATAAATAGACTTGTTTGTTTGGACAGGGGCTGAATAAGACGTATGCGGTCGATAGAAAGTCGTTTGTGGAGTTTCAAAATTCCATGAACTTTTCCCAATTCCCGATGGGAATGAAAAACGTTCATTGTATTTCGGACACTACCATTTCAGGAACATGGCAACGTTCTAGTGCAAGGATACCGAGATAATTATTCATTTTACTTCCTTGGCATCTCGCCATGGTTATCACACTACTTTACTATTGGCTTGTTTGAGTGATGGGAGCAAACCATGAGCCTAGCGCAGGCACGGCGGTCCCCTTGACATGTCTGGGCCCCAACACTTAATAGATGACATTGATCTGCGGGCCGTGCCAAGCCATGGGCCTCGTGAATCACATTCACCTTTCCCCTTTAATCATATACAGTTTTCCCTGTGTATCATCATATTCACCTATCGCGTTATCGACCGCCCTGGGCAAAGAAACCGTAAGGATTTCGTGTGAATCCGGCAACATGTCATAAAACAAAAGTTACCACCGTACCTTAAAACTAAAGACGTGGTACATTTTTGTACGGGAAATTCCTCCAACCAGGATATGGTGGTGACCAACCCCTTTTGCATTTTGGGAAAGTGGCCAACTTGCAACCATAGCTAATAAACAGACGGACTAATGTTACAAATTCAGGTGTGAAACGTAGGTCCATAGGCGCCGATACCGTGGGTGCTCCGGGGCTCGAGCACCCACGGAAAATAGCGAGCACCCACGAAAATATATATATATATAAATGGCGTGCGCCTATGAGCACCCACGGAGGAAAACATAAATCGGCGCCTATGCGTAGGTCTATAAAGCATCATATGGGAAAAGTGTTGATATATGCATGATGGAAATTTAGCTCCTGGTCCTGACGTGGTGCCAAGTGTGGCCAGAAGGCGGAGACAAAGTTCAGGAAGTGTGATTGGAATTTCCATTATTTCAAATAATCGTTTCCAGCATTTTGTATGGAATCCCAAGAATGACAAATGTCAAGTAAAAGGTCATTTGATGAGTATGTTATTTATATTTAATTCCCTTGCTAGTTAAATATATATTAAAAAGTAAGTAATCATTTCCTTTGCTTACTATAAAGCCCAATAAATACATAAAAAAAATGTTTTACTCTTCCATTTATCATTAAGCAACCTTTATCATTTTCAACACCTCACTTTTATTATTTTCTCAGGCCTAGAACAATTGAATAATTCATCTAATTTCTTATTTTCCTCAGGAGACATTTCCCATTTTCTTCATATTATAATTAGAAGGGTGTCTAAAACCATACATGGGATAGATTGGTTGTTAGTGCTGAATACAGACTAGAGCAATCGAAACAAGGTTTTATCTAGTCATATTCTAGTATCCAGCTGTTGTACAATGTACATTAGTCAAAGGTGTCTTAAAAAGAGTTAGCTACCTGTGTTCAAGTTTTGACATAGCATAAGAAGTACCAGTTTATTTTATAAACTGTTTGACATTTTGCATAACAGCTGGACTCAACAATTGCAGCAAAATTTGGCGCATGGTTGTGTAGCTAGCCCACCGAAGTGGAACGTTAAAGAATTCTTGCACAGGATATATTTTACCCGAAAATGTCGGAGTGTTACCGCAATGTTGACATAATTTAATGAAATAACGGAGGTATTAAACGTTAGTTTGAGTTTAAACTACAACTGCTAGTTTGCTTCAAGTAACGAGTTGCAGCGCAGCAGAAGAAATTCTCCCGCCGACTCAAGTACTGTTGTCGCCGTTACCACGGTAACACCGTGTCCTTGAAGGGGTAGCTAATGATGTTCCGATCATAGACTGTAAAAAAAATGGACGAAGCCCCTTCGCTCTTTTCCATTGGTGAAAACCAAGCGTGCCGCACAAGCCCTGAAAAGTGAAGCCAAAACGTCTCGATCGCCCCCTGGTGAGTGGTCCCAGTATAGGTAATAAACCCGCCTCCCCATGTTATTCAATGGGACGCGAGACCAACTAAACAATTAAATTACCCTACAAATATCTTTTTTCCGAAGCTGGTTTCTGTCATTTACTGTAGTTTGTATCACGCTAATGTAAATTCAAGAGTTTGTTTTTAAAATAAGTTGGTTTTTAGTTAGAGTGAGGGCGGGGCACCCTGTGCCCCGCCCTCACTCTCCCTCGCAGAATGCCCATACCGTAATCAATCGCAAGCACACGCTGCACTGTTTTGGAAGTGGAGTCCTGCTCCTGTGAACTCTGTCTGCTCCGTTCCACTCCAACCTCATTAAAATACGATATGTTATAGCCTAACTTACATCATGTTTAACCTTAATTTAGAATAGGCCTTATACAAAAATAATTGGTAACTTCTAGCTAACGATCACCTGCTAGCTATTAACATGGCTATTAACGAGGCTTGTTGTCTTTTAGCTAACGTTAGCTAGCCCATTACATTTATTTACTAATTAAATAGCTTATAAATTTAACTTACCGAAAAAAATTCAAAGATCGATTGGAAATGCCAGATCGGTTAGCACAATCTACTGCAGAACAACCCATTATGTCCGTGTGAAATTATATCAATTATATAAATTTAGAGATTAAATTTAAAGCTCCAATCTCCTTAGTCCTCCGAAGATCGCGAAAAAAACCTGTTGGCGCCTCAGTGGCTCCTCGGCTCAGATAGCTGTCAATCACGACGTCACACCACCGTTTTTAGAGCATTAAATAACTAACTAAAAACCAACTTATTTTAAAAACAAACTCTTGAATTTACATTAGCGTGATACAAACTACAGTAAATGACAGAAACCAGCTTCGGAAAAAAGATATTTGAAGGGTAATTTAATTGTTTAGTTGGTCTCGCGTCCCATTGAATAACATGGGGAGGCGGGGTTTATGACCTATACTGGGACCACTCACCAGGGGGCGATCGAGACGTTTTGGCTTCACTTTTCAGGGCTTGTGCGGCACGCTTGGTTCCGATAGATGCTCTGATATTGAAATTGATATTTTACTCCGCCAAAAACGCATTTGTTTGTTACAATATGAGTGTATGACCCATTAAACAATCACAATAAGACAACGGTTAAAAGTCAAATTATATAGCTAGCTATCTAGCTAAACTATAGCTAGATCTAATAGTAATCTCACGGACATCTAGTGGCTGATTATGGTAGTGTTAGTCCCAACAGTCTGTACTGTAGTAGTCCAGTGTTTTTGCTTAGCCAATGGTGTATCAGATACTGCCCAGGTAGTTTAGACACACCCTTCTAATTATAATATGACACGAGGAAAATGGTCAATGTCTCATGAGGAAAAGAGGAAATAGATAAATGATTCAACTGTTCTAGGTCTGAGAAAAAAATATAAGTGAAGTGTTGAAAAATATAATGGGTGAGTAATGAAAAATGGAAGAGTAAAAAAAAGGGAAATGATTAAACCCTTTTTTATATTTAACTATCCTTTTAAATATTTTACTCATCAAAATAACCTTTCACTGACATTCGTCATTCCTGGGATTCCATAGTTTTGCTTTGTTAGTTTTATTATTTAGTATTATTGTTTTTCAAGGCTTTTATTAAACATGGGAATCATGAGGAGACAGCTGAAGAGGTGACACAGGGGTGAAAGGTGGTGAGGGGTATTGAACCCTGACCTCTGTCAGAGAGCTGCATATAGGCATGTAAGAGTGACCCCTGGACCAAAATGGCGTCTCGTTTTAAATCAAGTGCAACGTTTACAGGATACAGGAGTTATAAGCACTGTCATGCTTGGCAGAGGGTTCATACATTTGCCGTAGCTTTGTGACCTAACAACCAATGCCGATTGTGACATATCCCCTCTATGTTAGAAATGACATAAACCCACGTTTCTTAAAGGTTGACATTCGTTAGGGATGTCAAGTTTGTGACTGAGTCATCGTCTTTGAAAAACTCTTTACTGTTGAGAAAGATTATTTATTTTTCCAGGTGACTCACCTATTTTTGTTAGAATTGGCCGTCTGTGCCCTCGTGTCTGGCCTTAATGCTTCACCAAACATGTCATTTCCTTCTGTCAAGGTTCCCTTCCCTTCACCCCAGCACAAGGCTGATTGTGATGCACAACGAATAGTCTTAATGGTTGTGTGCGTATTTTGGCAGTTTAGTTTAATGCCTGGACTAATCTGTTAATGTTATGCAACAATGTGCAGAAGTGACAGCACCCTGGCACAAATTAAATAAAAATGTTGCTTCGATGATGCAATTACTGTAAACTAGACCTCCAAGCAGTTCTGCTTCTGTTTCAAATTGTTTCCCTTTAATCTGGGACCGATTGTTAAAAAATATTAACAGACAGGAAATTAGGGAAAGATAGAGGAGAGAGGGGTTTTCTTTTCAGAGAGAGCTATGGACTGGACTCAAACCCAAAGCCCAGAATATGCCCAGACTACTGGACCATCCCAGGCCACATCAGAGGCTTCAGGTCGGCACATAATTACCAGGGAGTACAGAACTCAAGCAAGTCCCTGGAGGTTAAAAGTGTACTCCCCCTTGGTCGGAGAGGGATTTAGATGTGTTTGGAGTAGTCCTACCTGAGAACTGTCCTACCTGAGATCAGTCCTAGCTGAGACTAGTCCTAGCTGAGATCAGTCCTAGCTGAGACTAGTCCTAGCTGAGATCAGTCCTACCTGAGATCAGTCCTACCTGAGACTAGTCTTACCTGAGATCAGTCCTACCTGAGATCTGTCCTACCTGAGACTAGTCCTACCTGAGATCTGTCCTACCTAAGACTAGTCCTACCTGAGACTAGTCTTACCTGAGATCAGTCCTACCTGAGATCTGTCCTACCTGAGACTAGTCCTACCTGAGACTAGTCCTACCTGAGACTAGTCCTACCCGAGATCTGTCCTACCTAAGGCTTGGAACTTCCTGACCTAATTTCTTAGCCTGTGAACTCCAGAGACACAGGCTGCTCTTGTCTCACTGCATGATGCTAATCCTTTTGCCTCATTGCTTCCTGAAGCCCCGTCAGCCAGGTTTGTGTGTTTGAGCTGGGCTAGTGTTGTCGGGGGGGGGGGCTGAAGAAGGCGGGACACAGCGACCTGAAACACACAGTCCCAAAACAGAGCTTCCAAATGAACGGAAACAATAACAAGTTGCACTGTAACCAGCTGTTTAACATCAACTTGGAGACAACACTGTGTGTTTTTCCTTGGCAGGGTGAACAATGGCATAAAACAGGGCTGCCCCACCTTGTTCATGGAGATCTAGGTTTTCTCGTCAATCTCATTTGTGACTAACCCCGTTAAGCTTTTCATCCAGCTAATTATTAGAGTCAGGTGTGTTAAATTAGAGTTGGAGAGAGGACCTGCAGGACAGTAGATCTCCAGGAACAGGGTTGGGCTGTTAAAGGGACAAATGTAAGAGCTAGCATGCCCCTGTGGCTTGTTCTGGTATTAATGTCCACAGTCAAAGTGTTTGAATGAGAGACCACCGTTGAATGTGAAGGCATTCGTATTTAAATTCATTACATTAAAATATAATCTTGGCATGCAACGAGAGCTAATGGTAAACTATATGTTGGAGTTAATGATTTTTTGTTTGGTCAACCTGTGTTTTCTGTGTATAAACATATTTTTACAGTGTTTCTCAGGTGCAAATGGACTGGAGATAGTTGGAAACTGTGTTCTAAACTGTGGCTCGTGTCTTTTCTTTTTGTTTGTAAAAGATGCTGTATGGATATCCCCTCCCAGGTCAGATTTAGTCTCTGACTCCCATCATTTGGCTTTGACCTTTGACCCCCCCCCACCTTGGATGGACGAACGTGCCCATTCCTTTAGGAGGTGAGACCACAAGTCACTGTTCATCACACACACACACAGACCAACAAATGTATTCAAACAAATGCAAAAAGAGCGCACGCTCAAACACCCACACAGTGAATACATACATCTAACTAATGGGACACCAAATTGAATTGCGATTTGTATCCTTTTTTTTTACAAATCCTAAACCTTGCCCTAACCATAACCTCAACCTTACCGCAACCCCATGTCCCCATTAGTCTCCTTTTTCTGATTTAACCAGTTTTGAAGAAATGTTTACTTTAAATAGTAACACACACATGCATATTCACTATATTCAGATACACAACACTATACAAAAGTGTTCCAGTATGTGTTTTATTATCATGAGCGATCTTATTCAGTTTGGTCTGACATCCACTTCAACTCTTAAATGAACACAAATGTGGCCTGCAGCTTCTCCCATTGGGAAACGGGGGAACACTTTGAAGCTTTCTCCGCACTGGCATTTTCAATGAATCTAGAAATCTATTCGTACCTCTCTCCCCCTCGTCGGTTTAATGACCTCGGTCATCAGTGTAAATATAACACACTTTCTGTTTCTTTTCCTGTTTGATATATTGCAGTGTGTCATTTATAAATTATTATCAATGCATCATAAACATTGGAACTGGTGTAAATCCGCCTTTCTCACAAAATTATCTCTCCTTTCCTTTATGGTTCCTTTTATATTTACCTGGTCTCACCACGAGAGACAAAGTCATCCATATTTGATTGAAAAGTAAATTCATTCTTGCTGCTGAATTTTTCATAACGAGAACCCTGTCTTTTGCTTCGCTCAGCCAGTAGCTTCTACAGGTCCTGCGTTCTGGCTCCAGTCCAAGTTCTGTTCTGCTTCATACTTACCTCAGAACTCATATCACGCCCCCCCTCTCTGTTGGGGGAGGTGCAAAAAAAGAGCCTCATAAATTTCAGATGCTAATGGGTTCAGGCTGAAGGGCCTTAAGGTGTGGAACCCTGTGGAACCAACCAGGGATTGTCTGTGTGTTTGGGTTAGTTGTGATTTTTTTAAGACGTATATTTTCGTGGCATTTTATGGTTTATTTATAGTGGCAATGTTAGAGGAGATAGGGGGATTGAATAGCAGTGGGCTGGAATTCAACCCATGCTTCCACGGCATGGTGTAGTATATGGACTGGAGACAACGACCTCAACCGCCTGACCTCCAGCAACAAATCCTTTATTTTTATTGTGTGTTTTTACCATCTGTACCTAGGCACATTACGGAGAATGTTTCGAGACAGGGTGACATTATTAGCTTTTCTATATCGACATAAAAACTGAGGTGTGTCTGTGGGTCTGTGGGTCTGTGGGTCTGTGGATCTGTGTGTCTGACCGTCAGTTGATGGAGCTCTAGGGTGTGTCTCAAATGAATACTGCTCAGTGAATAGTGGCCTATTTTTGATCCCTTTTGTCAAACATAGTTCACAATGCTGTAAAGGCCCGTGCAGGGATTTGAAATGCAGCCCTGTGTGTACTTTGCTGAAAGGCCCTTATGGTTTTAGAAGATTCACCTCGTATAACTTAGTTCAGTATTTGTAGTTACATTCGGCTCACTGTCTCTTGTTTACAGGGATTCTAAAATGGAATGTTGTACATCAACACTCAGTGTTTTAGTTCTATTCATTAACAGACTGTCTGTCTCTACCCAGCAGCAAGAGTGGATATTTGTGTTTAAAGTATGTGTGCGCGGTTGTGTGTGTTCTGCGTGTTCAAATTGATTCTGCGGCAGTGATCTCCATCAGTAAGTCCCATTCATAATGAATCTTTTAAGCACTCATGGTGCACTCAGAGACCTCTCATTTCACAGACGCATTATGGGATTCGGGTTTAACAGGTTCAAATGGCAGAGTAACATTTTAGAGGAGTGTGTGTGTGAATGTATTTATATGGTCCTCAGAAGAATTGTGATACAAAGAAAAGAAAAAGTAGTAAAAACATTTTGCTGGTGCCGTCTAGTTATGCTTAGGATTAGGTTGGAGTTTAGGTGTTTGGGGTTAGGTTTAGGGTTACGATTAGGATTTTGGTTTAGAGTTAGAATTATACAGATGCCACGTCTTAATATGAGCCAATTTTCTACATCATGAAAACAATCCCACAGCAACAGGAAACATTAATTGTTTTGTGGATTATAATTAGTGGAAATTTTTTGGGCTTTAGGGCAAGTAGGGCTTAATGTCTGACACTTTGCAGTGGAAATGGCATTAGAAGCCTTTATAAAGTGGGCATTTTCTGCTGTTCACAAACATATCTGTAACCGAATGGCGTGGCATGTATAGACGTAACACACAGCCAGGGTTTTTTCCCCCAAAGAATCTGTAATCGATCCAGAAGTATTTGGACACTGCACTCTCTCAGATTAAAAGATAACATTACAGAAACCCGGCCAGAAACACTGTTCCGGAAAGCCCATTATGGGAGTGTTAATGAGTAGACAGACTCGGGAAAGAGTGTTCCCATCTAGAACCCGCCCGGACTTTCTGACTCTGCACAGAGGAATGTTGCCCTGGCAACTGCAACGCAGCCGGACTGTGTCTTTTAAACAGTGAGACCCATTTTAAAGTTGGGGACGAGGGATTTTTTCAGAATGTGTTGCCTCCCCAGATAAGGGTAACAGCTTAATCAGACAGTTAAAGGGATATTTTACCCGAAACCTTGTTTTTAATTAATCCAATGATTATGCAAACAAATAAAGTTATGGATATCAGCAATCAGGTTGTCAAAAAGAATCAAGTGATGTCACCAAGGGATCTATTCAAGTGCCTAATGTTGAGAAATGAACTCCTGACTTGCACTTAATTACAAGTATTACATTATCAGTTAACAAAATACTTCAGTCGTTTTGGGGTAAATTGTCGTTTTAAGGTCATACTCAGAAACCTAAATAGACTTCCTTACGCATTTTAACCCATCTAAACATGAATGCTAATATTTTATTTCCGTTTTCGTGACTGGGACCCTGGTAAAAAGAGCAGGAGCGTGCGCGCACACACACACACACACACACACAAGCACGCTTAATGTTTACTTACTGGACATCACTGTGAACTTCCAGTTCTGCATGTTTAATTCTACATTCAAACTGCTTTAGTATATGTTCAAATTGTGCTTTTCAAACATAGACCTGTGAACTCAGACAGGCACATTTGCCCTATCATTGCACGACATTTTAATAAAAAGTTCAACTCACCATCGACCTATTACTGTTTTATTCACGTGTGTAATGGTGCTGAGGCAATAGCCTTTTAATGTCTGTTTTCTTTACCGTTTTTTGGTGAGGTATGCTAAGAAAACATTTAGAGCAATGACCTGGGAGCAACTGGGGTGAACTGTCTTGCTCAGGAACTTGTGCTATTGGGGAGGGGGGGGGTTACTGGCCCAGTGTATTTGTCTTTGTATTTGTCTGTTTAGGACAAGTTAGCATTCCGGTTTTCATTGTTTTTGGTTGATAATTCGTTTTAGTTGGCTCATCATTTTGGTTCCTCATTGCAGAGGAGGGCTTTTATTGTGGAAGATTTGACAATTGCTTTTCTTCAGATTTGTGTGAAATTGAACATAAAGTCTCCCTGGCATCACAAGCTGGACACTTCAAATAAATAATGTGGCCACTTTTCTGACTTACAATTGATGGACGGACTGACTTACAATTGATGGACGGACTGACTTACAATTGATGGACGGACTGACTTACAATTGATGGACGGACTGACTTACAATTGATGGACGGACTGACTTACAATTGATGGACGGACTGACTTACAATTGATGGACGGACTGACTTACAATTGATGGACGGACTGACTTACAATTGATGGACGGACTGACTTACAATTGATGGACGGACTGACTTACAATTGATGGACGGACTGACTTACAATTGATGGACGGACTGACTTACAATAGCTTCTGTTACAACATTCCCAACTCTCATGCGAGCTAGACGTCACTTTGGCTGCATCACTGTATGTATGTTGTTGTTTTGAGTTTGTGTGGCACGAATATACAGTTTCACACACACACTCACACACACACTCACACACACACACATACAGAGGGAGTGAACACCAGACAATATGTATGAGAATATTGTTGGAATGCTGCAGTCTCTCCTAACACACTAGCCCAGGTCCACCACATTATAGCGAGGCCAGTTTGAGGTTCTGTGGAAAGGACAAAACACTCAGCTCTTTACCAGGCAACTCTGCACTGTCTGTTTGTGCACTGCAGGCTGTTTTATAAACCTTGACAGCCTTTCTTGGCCTCAAGGGGCTCTCATCGGGAAAATGGAGAGAGAGAGAGGAAGGAGAAAGAGACAGAGTGTAGAAATGAATGGACAGCTCTGAATAGAGGAATGAATGAACTCAGACCGTGAGAGGGAAAGAAGGAAAATGTAGAGAGGAAAGGAGAAAGCTGGAGAGAGATAGAGAGAGACCACACAGAGCCTCGGGGGAGCAACACAGTCAGACCCGATAACGCCGTCAGACCCGGTAACGCCGTCAGACCCGGTAACGCCATCAGACCCGGTAATGCTGTCAGACCCAGTAACACAGTGAGACCCAGTAACACAATCAGACCAATAACAGATTCAACCAAATAATAAAAATTACAAATGAGAAGTATTTAACACACTGGAGACACTCAGAAATAAAAAGAATATGTAAGGGTACCTATTGCGATAATGGTATAATACCCAGCCTGTGTGACTGGCTGAAAATGTTGAACCAACATTACTATAGAGAGAGTCCACCATGGTAGACCGGCCTCCTGAGAGAAGAACACTCACCACAAAATGAAGTGGAATCCGAGCTGCACTTTCCTGCCAAATTTAAGACCACATTAGAGACACATAATTCCCTCAGATCAAATCCAATCCAACGTTGACAAACCCCTGTTTCTGAATGACTAAATAATGTGATGTCCAATCGGAGCTGAAGGATCTGAGACTCGTTCCCATGAGAAAGGGGCAACTTGTGGTGGGCAAACAATGCTGTGAGCGGGACCCATTTTCACAGCTTTATTTTCCCTCCTCATTCTTGCTGGTTTTAGTGAATAGTTACTTCACTGTACATATCGTATTATATAACATTCCAATTCATTAATCATTTTAAAACTTCTGTATAATGTTTACTTTCAGATTTCATTGATGTTGTTTATTATGTCTTTCTTATTTTCCACTCACTTTGGCAATGTGACAAGTATTTATCTTGCCAAGAAAGCTTTGAATTTAAATTGATCTGATAGAAAGATTGGCCAAGGAGTGAGGGAGAGAGAGCAAAGACATGGAGAGGGACAGAAAGTAACAGAGACAACCATTTAAAAACTGTATGATTTTCCTCTATTTCATAACACAACTTATTATGAAGAGAAAGAAGGAAAGAATCAGAAAAAGCGAGAAAGAAACAGACATTTTTGTGACGACATTTCAATTTTTTTCAATTCGTGACCTCATTCATGAATTCCACTGAGATTCCATTCTATTGTTTTCTAGTTTTGGGTCAGTGTTTAATCTCCACAGTATACTAAATCCTATCAGACATAAGAATACAATGTGTTAACACTTCTGTGGGTATACACACATTCACCAGGCGAGTTTCACTACACTGATTCAAGCCCATTGATAAATACAATTCAGGAAAAAAAGCTGGACTTTATCTCGTTTTAGTCCTGAAACTTTTCGGCTGTGATTGAATCGGAGTGAAATCGCCCCATTTACTATACTTTCCTAATCTTCTCTTTCCAGGACACTTCTTGATGAAGCAGTACAGGACATGTTCAGTTTATTCTGGAGGCTATGCTGCTATGTACTGTACTGTGTCTGTGGAGCTTAGTGTCCCGTGTTCCCTGTGTGACCGACATAATTCAACCTGGCCCAGATGAGTAAGGGACTGACAGACCACACTGGGGCAGAAAGTTGGAATGCCATATATTCCACCTTTTTTAATGTAAACTAATTGGAGGTTGTTTTTTCAGTTTTATCATGTTTAGAGAAACCCTGTCATCCACACAGCCCTCGGACCAGGGCCATCGCTAGGCCTATTTTAAGGGGGCTTTGCCCCCTCTAAAATATTAAAAACTCCTTAGAAATGTTATAGAATCGTGTTCATTTGGCAGCACGTTCGGTTGAGTTTGATGCATTGAACGTAACTGGCTCATCTGAAGCGAGCCCACTCCTGTAAATGGTAGCTAACGTCTCCCTACTATCCACAACCCCCATTACTGGACGTTTCTAGTGGTCGGAGACGTAAATCCTCTCAAGGTCAAAATGTAAATGAACTGGAAAGCAACATTACGTTTTGCTAATCGATATTCCCTTACAGCTAGCCCACCACCATTTGTTATTGGAATGTATGGAGGTTAATTATTTTCAACTACCTGAAAATAATATAGTGATATTTTCCCTGAAATCATTAATGACATGCTAGCTAACATTTGTATGTCACTAGTAGTCATCATAAACATTGATGACTTGATCAAATGGTTACTCGGTACAAGAAAATGTTTTTCTAAATTGCTGTTGGATATGCCGGTAATAAGGGGTTCAAGATTAGTTATGTTCAATTCTTCGGTTTCATTGGAACACAGCTGCAAAACTTTGCGTGTTTCATAGATTCATGTTTGAGTTTGAAGTCAACGTATTAGACAGGTATACATTTAGCCAACCTTGACCAAAAATATCCTTATTTTAATAGATTTTACACCTAAAAATACCAGGTAAAAATATATTTTGGAGAGTATGCTCCCCAAAACGAAGCTTAGCCCCCATCCATTAATTTCTAGTGATGTCCCTGCCTCTGACCTACATCAAATCTACTTCAGTTATATCTCCCTTTTTTTCTCTTTCTATGTAAATAGAAAATGAAGACACAATATAAATGATTAAGAATTAAAAGAAAAAGCGAGACCCAGAATCCACTCCTTACCTTTCCCCTCATCTCAACTCCTCTCCACCCTCTGCTCTCCTTTTCGCTGACCCCCTCCTCCCCCCACCTCTCTCCTCTGCTCTCCTTTTCGCTGACCCCCTCCTCCCCCACCTCTCTGTTCGGCTCTCCTTTTCACTTTTCTCCTCAACACAAAAAGGGGAAGTAAATGTGTGACCTTAAAAACGCTCCCTGAAGCTTTTACACAGACTCTACAACTGAAAGGTACATAGAATATTCCTGGATACTTCTCCCATGTGTTACAAAGAAACACAAATTACTCCTTTTCCTTTCCGACAACAACTTGTCCCTTGTAATCTCATTTCAGAAAAAATATTATTCAGATGGAGTACTACCCCTCAGAGTCCTGTCAGGGTTTCTTCCTGCCACTGTGCATTCATTTCCTTTAGTCATTTTTTTTGGGGGGGGGGGTACATTGTGGGCTCTATGAAATACTTTTGATTGATTCACTGTTGCATTGGTGAATTATGTTTTAAATTCTTCCTGTGTGTTGATAACAAAATGTACCTTACCCACAGAGACAGTAAATACGCATGTCACCTTTAAAGGCCCCCCCCCCACCCCCCCAATCAGGCCCAGCTAAAGAGATCCTTTGTATAGAATTTGCTGGCAGTCACAAGGCTCAGGGGGAGGTGAGCGGAGCAGGCGAGAACAGGAAGGGAGAGAGAGTAGAGGAAGAGAGAGAGGTGAGGAAGGCCTGATGAGTGGAGAAGCGTGTGAGACTTAACCCTTGCCAGTCTGTACGGCTTGAGTTCGTTCTTCGTCAGCGCTGCATCATGGAGTGGGGGTATTATGTGCCGATCCACTTACTGGAGTGAGTAACTTCTGGACCGGTCTGTTACACACCTGTGTTGTTGTTGTTGTTGTTGTTGTTGTTGTTGTTGTTGTTTTTCACTGAGGAATTTATTGAGTGTTGTTGTATACTGATTAATTTATGACCATGGGCTTTTGAGTTACTTTTAAATAGTTGTGAATCGAAGATATGTACTGGATGGAAATAAACGTGTGTTCCAGTAATCCGGCATGGTTGGACCGTGCGGTTCAGGGCTGCGTCTTGGACGCGAAGCGCTGTTTCTCCATTCGCATCTGTAGGTTATTATTTCTGACCTGTGGGATGTGAAAGTACTGCGTTCCTCTTTCCTGTTAGGTGCTGTTGAAGTGTGGTTGTCAAAGATGACACCCACAATGTCAAAGACATATTTATACCATTTTGTGTATACCTTTTTGTGACTTTTTAGGACTACATTTATTTTGTGTATTCCTGAACCCTCAAACCAAACTATAGCTCTGTACTCTACTAAACTCTACTTTACTACTGTTTACTACTGTAATATGCTGTACTTAACTGCATCTACTGTACTCTGTTATACTCTACTTTAATTTACGGTACTATAATGTACTGGATGACTGAGCAAGTCGAAGATTGATCAGAGTGGCTACAGGCTAAGAGGCTAATAGAATCTTAGACAAATCTACAGGCTTTTTTGTCCAAGACTGTTCAAAGTGTGCATGTGACCACAATATCCCAACTCCACAAATCTGACCTATTCTGTAGGGTGGCAGGAAGAAAGCCATGCTTTCTTCATGTCACTCGAGAAGTCACACTTTTAATTCTCTAGCCATGTTGCGAAACATTTTGTAGAACATATCTCACATAACTCCATTCCCACTTGTGAAGCGCGGTTGTGGCAGTGTCATGTCATGGGGGTGCTTCACATCGTTAGGGAATGGCCACTTATCAGAAGAAGGGATAGAAGGGAAAATTAATGGAGCAATGTACAGAAATGTTATGGAGGAAATCCCGAAGCCCTCTGCAAGAGAGCTGAAGCTTAAATGCAAGTTCTCCTTTCAACACGACTCAAACCCCACACACGCAACCAAACCTACAGTGGAGTGGAGCGTCAACATAATGAAATGTATGTAGCATGAATGCTGTTCATCAACACTCCCTAAGGAACGTGGCAGAGCTTGACATTTGTTTTGTGAAGAAGAACGGTCAAATATTGGTGCAAGTCTCCTGCCATCCCAATGATTCTCCTGTTGTCAGATATGCAGACTGAGTGCAGTGAACCAGGACACAGTGCGAGCGAAGTTGATGCCTATAATCTTACCGATTGCTAGGCATGTCCAGAGGTGCAGGCGGGTTTGAGATGGCTTTGCCAATTGGCCACTGTGCAGCGGTTCTGGAGAGGAGTGGTGATGAAGCACTTCTCTATGAACAATGGTCCAAACCATTAAAACAACATGACTCCCCTTTCCGAGCTCCCCTTCCCCCTTTGAGCAGATTCCTGGTCCCTAATTAAGTGTCTGCCAGTAAAGGTTGTTGTTACCGTGGGTCTACGCTCGTTGACGTTCCGCAGGAGGACAGGGACATGGTCTGCATACTGGAGAACAGCCATGGTACAGGCCCAGTCTTCTCTCTTCCATCTCTTATAAGTCATTTAACAGACACTCAGTGACCGGATACATTTTACATTAGTGACTGGGTACATTTTAAAGTAGTGAAGGGATACATTTTCATACTGATCCCCTGTGGGATTCAAACCCACAACCCTGCCATAGTGAATGTGAGCTATATGGGACCAGTGCTATGCTACTACACTATACTCTACTGTGCTCTATTCTACCACATTACTCTCTACTGTGCTCCAGTCTATAATTCTACTGTATTCTACTGCACGGTGCTCCACTCTGCTATACTTCACTGTGCTTAAATAGACAGGATAAACGTTGCTGCAGTAGAGGAAGTGAGTGAAGTTATTTTGTCTAGACAATAAACAAGTAGAACACACAGCAGCTCCCCACCAATCAGAGACAGCCTGCCTCCCTGCCAGTCTAACACAGACAGTGTCTCTCCCGCCAAACAGAGACAGAATGTGTTCCGTGCCAATGAGAGGTAGTCTGCTTCCTTGCCAATCAGAGAGAGACTGTGTCCCTGCCAATCAGAGTCAAACTGCCTCCCTGCCAATCAGAGACAGACTGGCTCCCTGCCAATCAGAGACAGCCTGCCTCCCTGCCTGAAGAGCAGCGCATAGAGAGGAAAGAGAGAGATGCAGAGTGTGGTTATAGGAGCATTCTGTACCTTGTGGGAGAGACGCCCTTCTCTCTCTGTCTTTATTGCGTGTCTCTTCACTCTCTCTTCATTTCCACGGTTTCTTTTCCTCTCTCTCTCTCTCTCTCTCTCTCTCTCTGTGTGAGCGTAGATCTTAATGCAGCTTGAGAGACCCTTTTCTCTGTACTCCTCTTCATGTTTGGTGACTATGAGGACTCTCCATAGGTTAAAGTTGATGAGTTCCCCCAGTCTCAGTGACCCGGCCAAGACAGACAAGGCAGCCTTGGAGGAGAGAGGGACCCAGCAGAGGAAAGCCGGGGCCAATGCCACCTGGAACAGGTATCTTTACCTTGTGTGTGTGTTTCATTGTGTGTACTTGTCAATTGCTAGAAAGTAAACTCACCGCTAGCCTGTGCGCGTGTGTGCGCGTGTGTGCGTGTGCGTGTGTGTGTTTGTGCGTGCACGTGCACGTGCACGTGCGTGCGCGTGCACATCCATGCTTACATTATGTACTACATCTGCATGTGAGATTTGGAGACTGTGTCCACTTGACTTCCTGCTCTGTCAGTGGATGAATGCAGAATGCTATAATTAGCCCATTCTGATTGTGAAACTCCACTGATCGTAAGTAACACATGTATTCCTCTGTCCTGTGGTTTCCACTATCATCAAGTCAAAATAGGGTGTTTTTTGAATATCTATGAAAAACCACAGTCTTTGTTTAAGTTGTGGTCATATTCTTAGTTGGCATACGGTTAGCGGGGTACTTTTAAGTTTAGGCTCACTCTTAAACCAGGTTGATAGATTGGATTGATAAAGAGATAGATACATATATGGTGGATGGATGGTAGATGGATAAAAGATGGATGATTAATGGATGGATGAATTGATAATGGTTGGGGTGATGGTGGATGGAGGATTGATGGGTGCTGAATGTATAGTAATTAGATAGGTGCTGAATGGATGATGGATGCTGAATGGATGATGGATGCTGGATGGGTGGTGAATGGTCAAATGGATGGATGGTGGATGGTTAAATGGATGGATGGTCAAATGGATGGTGGATAGTCAAATGGATGGATGGTGGATGGTCAAATGGATGTATGGTGGATGGTCAAATGGATGGATGGTGGATGGTCAAATGGATGGATGGTGGATGGTCAAATGGATGTATGGTGGATGGTCAAATGGATGGATGGTGGATGGGGGATGGTCAAATGGATGGATGGTAGATGGATGGATGGTGGATGGTCAAATGGATGGATGGTCAAATGGATGGATGGTAGATGGATGAATGGTGGATGGTCAAATGGATGGATGGTTAAATGGATGGATGATTGGTGGATGGATGTTTGAGGGTTATGATTATGTGTCTGTGTGTATGATTCTGCAGTATCCACAATGCAGTGATCGCGGTGTTCCAGAAGAAGGATCTTGGAGAGAATGAACTCTGCACCCTAAACGAGGGAGTCCGGTAAGATACACTGCAGAAATCTGGCCTTACATTTTTTTTTGCTGGCTCTCTCCACCTCTCTCTCTCTCTCTCTCTCAACTCCTTTTGTCTCTATTCAGTTTCAATTTAAAGGGCTTTATTTGAAGGGTATTTAACCTTTTATTTAAAGGGTATCGTCCTAATTTGGCTTTTACGTCAGGGATGTCTCAACATTCAGGCTGACCAAAAAAAAGCCTGGAGCTAGAGCCCTCAAAGCACAGTTCTGGAGATGCTCCTGCTTTGCATACATTATTTTGAGGTTTGCTTTGTGCTGTTAGAACACTTTTGCTGAGTCTTGGTTGTTTGCCACATTTGATGTATTATTGGTTGTTGCAGTGGATCTTAGACCTCAGAAACATGGAGGAAAATGTCTTCCATGATGGATCCTGATTTGGATATCTAGTTTTGCGTTCTTTTGGATGGTGTTGAAGGGCCTTCTTTCTTTGTCTCTCTTGTCATTGAACGCCTTGATTGATGTTACATTTGTTTGCTTTAGGGCAACAGTGTATAGGTACAATTAATGTTTGTGATCCTGAAATGTGAATATTTTGACAATGTCATTATTTCTGCCTTAGTGAGATTCCCTGTCAGGGCCCATGTACGACAGGATTTGTGCAGAACAGCTAAGTGTTGCTTGAGGCCTCTGGTCGGAGATGTTATTAGAAAAACACATTATACATTTTCACCCGTGTCACCTACTCAGCGGGTACATTACATTCATGTAAAAGCTATGAAATAAAGTGCTTATTTCTGGGCTTTCTAAAACAGTGTTTTAAAAAGGGAGTGAGATTAAAGTAAGCGAAACAGCCATTCCTGCATTTCTTCACTGGACCACCACAATCGAACAAATAGCAGTTAATACTGCCTCTGCGTCCAAATAGAAAGTCCTGAAAAAAATAAAGTAAAAGTTGGCCAAAATGGAAGACATCGCCTGTACAGATAAAGTGCTATTGATGAATCTAAAAAAGGCACAGAAGCATCTAACATCTGAGCCTGAAAACATCCTGAAGTAGTTTGCTATTCTGGCTGACAATACCCTTGAGTTAATCTGGGCATGTCTCCTCCAGAACCGCCAGCAATCCTCGGCTTGTTCCCGGCCCCGGCCTAGTGAAAAGGAGTCAGAGCATTAGTGAGTAGTGAAAAGGAGTCAGAGCATTAGTGAGTAGTGAAAAGGAGTCAGAGCATTAGTGAGTAGTGAAAAGGAGTCAGAGCGTTAGTGAGTAGTGAAAAGGAGTCAGAGCGTTAGTGAGTAGTGAAATGGAGTCAGAGCATTGGTGAATAGTGAAAAGGAGTCAGAGCGTTAGTGAGTAGTGAAAAGGATCCAGAGCATTGGTGAGTAGTGAAAAGGAGTCAGAGCATTAGTGAGTCGTGAAAAGGAGTCAGAGCATTAGTGAGTAGTGAAAAGGAGTCAAAGCATTAGTGAGTAGTGAAAAGGAGTCAGTGCATTAGTGAGTAGTGAAAAGGAGTCAGAGTGTTAGTGAGTAGTGAAAAGGAGTCAGAGCGTTAGTGAGTAGTGAAAAGGAGTCAGAGCATTAGTGAGTAGTGAAAAGGAGTCAAAGCATTAGTGAGTTGTGAAAAGGAGTCAGAGTATTAGTGAGTAGTGAAAAGGAGTCAGAGCATTAGTGAGTAGTGAAAAGGAGTCAGAGCATTAGTGAGTAGTGAAAAGGAGTCAGAGCGTTAGTGAGTAGTGAAAAGGAGTCAGAGTATTAGTGAGTAGTGAAAATGAGTCTGGTATCTGCAGGTTTGAAGAGTGTCAAGTGACAGTAAAAGTCTCTGTCCCATGCTTGGTTACAGAGCCCTTTTGTTTGGCGGTAAGCCGATTAATGGCCCGTAGCTGGAGTGTGTGTGGCTGGAATGTGTTTGTCTGAAGTATCTGGGGTCTATAGGCCTCCAGTAGGCTTCATATAGTTGTTCTGGATGGGGGGAATGGGTGTTTTGACCATGGATGTACCTGGGTGTTGGAGAGGTTGTTGTCCTGGCACCAGTTTGATGTCTTCCCTGTAGACTGACAGGTTGTTGTGGGCTATCAGCAAACTAGACAATGGAGGTGGTGTCACACAGAGCTGCACCCCTGGGGGACCACGGTGTTAAAAGTCAGGGAGGAAAGCAGAGGACTGAGGACACACCCCTGGGGGACCCCGGTGTTAAAAGTCAGGGAGTATAGCAGAGGACTGAGGAAACACCCCTGGGGGACCCTGGTGTTAAAAGTCAGGAAGTTAAGCAGAGGAATAAGGACACACCCTTGGATGGTGTACGGACCAGTGCTTTGAACTTGGTGATGAGTTTGGAGGGAGAAGTGTTGAATGCAGAACCTTTGTCAGTCAAGCTGCTTTTTCACATAGGTATTTAGTTTAGGCGTGAAAGTTAGGTTGTTGGGGTTAGGGTCAGGTTTAAGGCTAGGGACCATAGATTTCTGGATCAGCGATAGGTCTCAGGACCCCAGAAAAACAGATGTGTGTGTGTTGAAGTGTGAGTGTCTGGGTAGAGGCAGTACGAAAGAGAGCGCCAATGCAGATTGTTGTGTAACCATTTGATAATCATTTGGCAGTCTTTATCGTCTTCTGGCTTTGGGGAAGAAGATAACTATCTAAAAGCGAGAGGGGCCATTTTAACACCAGGCTCAAAGGATTTAATTTAGCTGCTGCGATCAAAGCAGTATTTCCTTTCATCAGTAAGTTGATAGTGGCCTGTTTCCCATCTGAGAGTGTGGTGTTGTCGTGAGCGCTATTCACCAGGGTGCAGTGGAAAAACTATTTGCAGAAAAACAGCTTTCCACCCACTCCCCACATTGACACCAGATAACAACACCACAACCACAAACACACACGCAGCGCTTCTTTTCGTTAAAACTGCACAGCGTACCTCTACAGTACTTCTACACTCCCACTCCATGCTCATTGACATGCAGTGTGTCTGTCAGCGGAGCGTCCTGATGGGTCGAGGCGTCGAGTCAGTGAGACTGTTCCCGGAAACAGTCAATGTAGGCTCTGTCTTTCTTACACACCTCCCTGATGAGCAGCGATGCTGTCCAGTTGGTCAAGCTCCAGGCAGGTCCACTCTTGGCTGTCAATGGGCGTCTCCCCCAGTGGTGGCTTTCCGACGCTTGGAGTTTGGAGCGTAATGCCGTTACGTTGCCAAGGGTCATGTTGAGTATTAGTACGTATAAATGTCTGATTCAAGATAATTAGCCTGTTTCCATTGCTTATTTCCTTGCCAGGCCCTATTATGTCATTGTGTGCATTTATTTTGTGAATCTGGTGTTTTTATTGGAAACATCAACCTTCAAACCAAAGTATGTATTGGGGTCATGTTATAAGCCCACCAGATCTCTGGTTTATATAAACTGTTAGAAACAAAGAGACAGCTATTAGCCTATACGTCTGTTTTCATGACAGCACTGTGTTACATTATTATACAGCTGTTTACATGACAGCACTGTGTTACATTATTATACAGCTGTTTACATGACAGCACTGTGTTACATTATTATACAGCTGTTTACATACCAGCACTGTGTTACATTACTATACAGCTGTTTTCATGACAGCACTGTTTTACATTATTATACAGCTGTTTACATGACAGCACTGTTTTACATTATTATACATCTGTTTTCATGACAGCACTGTTTTACATTATTATACAGCTGTTTACATGACAGCACTGTGTTACATTATTATACTTCTGTTTTCATGACAGCACTGTTTTACATTATTATACAGCTGTTTACATGACAGCACTGTTTTACATTATTATACATCTGTTTTCATGACAGCACTGTTTTACATTATTATACAGCTGTTTACATGACAGCAATGTGTTACATTATTATACGTCTGTTTACGTACCAGCAATGTGTTACATTATTATACGTCTGTTTTCATGACAGCACTGTTTTACATTATTATACAGCTGTTTACATGACAGCACTGTTTTACATTATTATACGTCTGTTTTCATGACACCTCTACAGTTCTACATCCACAGGCTTCTGTGGTATGGACACAGCGCTCTTATTTGAGTTTGGAGTTAACAGATTTAACACAGACATACGCACACACACGTACACACACCCACACTAAAATTGAAGAATAATATGACGGTAGTCTGCCCTGTGATGCACTGTGGGAAAATATTTTGATTTTTTTTCAGTGAAGGACAATACTAAGGACCCTTTGTACAGGTTAAAGTGGTGTGATTTTGTGTATTAAAGTGTCCTTGGATGATCAAAGTGTCCTTTGTGATTCAGTAGCTGAACATGCCACTCTAAAATCTGAGTGTGCGATCACTAGCCTAACTCATACGACGGGTAATTTCCTGTTTGGTTGTGAGTAGTCCCCTGACCTTATCACTATGCAAGGTGGAAACAGGAAACACCCGTTTCTTAATTAATGAAATCATGTCTAGAATTTGGACAATAGATATAAATAACGATGAATATAGTAATGTCACGGTTTGGCATAACTATATCATCCCTGTGTCCGTCACTTCAGAATTCAATTGGTACTCAACAGTCTTCAAGAAAGAAGAAATATCTTGGTGTTGTCATTGGTCAGAGGGGTGGTCTAGGGGCGGGTTTAAAGAGTGGTCAGAGGGGTGGTCTAGGGGCGGGTTTAAAGAGTGGTCAGAGGGGTGGTCTAGGGGCGGGTTTAAAGAGTGGTCAGAGGGGTGATCAAGGGGCGGGTTTAAAGAGTGGTCAGAGGGGTGGTCTAGGGGCGGGTTTAAAGAGTGGTCAGAGGGGTGGTCTAGGGGCGGGTTTAAAGAGTGGTCAGAGGGGTGGCCAAGGGGCGGGTTTAAAGAGTGGTCAGAGGGGTGGCCAAGGGGTGTGTTTAAAGAGTGGTCAGAGGGGTGGTCAAGGGGCGGGTTTAAAGAGTGGTCAGAGGGGTGGCCAAGGGGTGTGTTTAAAGAGTGGTCAGAGGGGTGGTCAAGGGGCGGGTTTAAAGAGTGGTCAGAGGGGTAGTCAAGGGGCGGGTTTAAAGAGTGGTCAGAGGGGTGGCCAAGGGGCGGTCTAGGGGCGGGTGGTCTAGGGGTGGGTTTAAAGAGTGGTCAGAGCGGTGGTCAAGAGGCGGGTTTAAAGAGTGGTCAGAGGGGTGGCCAAGGGGTGTGTTTAAAGAGTGGTCAGAGGGGTGGTCAAGGGGCGGGTTTAAAGAGTGGTCAGAGGGGTGGTCAAGGGGCGGGTTTAAAGAGTGGTCAGAGGGGTGGTCAAGGGGCGGGTTTAAAGAGTGGTCAGAGGGGTGGTCAAGGGGCGGGTTTAAAGAGTGGTCAGAGGGGTGGTCAAGGGGCGGGTTTAAAGAGTGGTCAGAGGGGTGGTCAAGGGGCGGGTTTAAAGAGTGGTCAGAGGGGTGGTCAAGGGGCGGGTTTAAAGAGTGGTCAGAGGGGTGGTCTAGGGGCGGGTTTAAAGAGTGGTCAGGGGGGTGGTCAAGGGGCTGGTTTAAAGAGTGGTCAGAGGGGTGGTCAAGGGGCATGAGGGTTGGTGACGTGTTGTGGTCAGAGGGTGAGATGAGTGAGAGAAGAAAGACTGTAAGAAGGAACGAGAAACAATGTGGTATACTGTGCTGCAACAGTTGGTCTGTGATGTCACAGCTCCCCCCTCTTTCTCTCATTCTCTCTCTCATTCTCTCTCTCTCTCTCTCTCTCTCAATTCAGTTCCATTCAAATGGGCTTTATTGGCACGAAAGTTACAACTGAGCAATATTGCCAAAGCATTTTACAATGTAACGATAATCATAAAATTCATAAAAAAATGTATCGAATTATTAACAAATGTCTATATAAATACTTGTAAATAGAATAAAATAATTACATATTGTGTGTGTGGTTGTGTATCTAAGAGTATGTTGTATGAGTATTAATATGTGTGTGTGTTTTGTGTGTGTCTGTGTGGTGGTGTATCTAATTGTATGTTGTATCTCTCTGTCTCTCTCTCTGTCTCTCTTTGTGGGTCTGTGTGATGTCACAGCTCTCTCTGTATGGAGGTCATTTGCTAAGCGGTTTTACCCTGTGATGTTAGGTGTTTCCTGTTTACTGTTTGTTTGTTTGTTTGCATGCTTGCTTGTTTGTTTTGTGCCAGGGTCTGTAGTCCATCCGAAGGTTGTTGTCTGGAGATGCATTGATGTGAAAATTATTTATCCCTATATTTAATTGAAAATACTACAAAGACAGCATATGTTGAAAGTGAGAAATGTTATTGTTTTTGGAAAAATACACGCACATTTTGAATTTGATGCCAGCAACACGTAATTCCACTTTCACAATCTCTCCTAACACCTGTTTCACCCAAACTCTAAACATAACCTAACCCTAAACCTAGCTTCATTTCTTAACCAAGACTATCTTTATATTATAAGCCTTCAGCAGGCTAACTGTCCTCAAAGTGAAACCGAGAACCCTAACCTTGGCCCTAACCTTAACCTTTATGTCATTACACCTTAACCCTTATGTTATTACACCTTAACTCTTATGTAATTAAGCCTTAACCCCTATGTCACTACACCTTAACCCTTATGTCACTATGCCTTAACCATTATGTCATTACATCTTAACCCTTATATCATTACACCTTAACCCTTATGTCACTACGTCTTAACCCTTATGTCATTACATCTTAACCCCTATGTCACTACACCTTAACCCTTATGTCACTACATCTTAACCCTTATGTAATTACGCCTTAACTCTTATGTAATATAGCCTTAACCCTTATGTCACTACACCTTTACCCTTATGTCATTACATCTTAACCCCTATGTCACTACACCTTTACCCTTATGTCATTACATCTTAAACCCTATGTCACTACACCTTAACCCTTATGTAATTAAGCCTTAACCCTTATGTCACTACACCTTAACCCTTATGTCATTACATCTTAACCCCTATGTCACTACACCTTTACCCTTATGTCATTACATCTTAACCCCTATATCACTACACCTTAACCATTATGTAATAACATCTTAACCATTATGTCATTATACCTTAACCCTTATGTCACTACATCTTAACCATTATGTCATTATACCTTAACCCTTATGTCACTACATCTTAACCCTTATGTCAGTACACTGCATGCCGACTGGTCACTGGCCTGGACATCTGTTTTCTTTCAGGCATCTACTGAAGACGGAGCTGGGCTCTTTTTTCACTGAATACCTCCAGGTAGGAGTCTGCTTCACTGGTGCTCTAATGTCAGCAGTATTTATCGAGACATTGCTGAGACTTATTATTGTATGATTAAACATATGCTGTATTTCTATGTCTGGATCATAGTCGGCTTCAGTCTAAGGCTTCCTTTGTCTTCTTCAGAACCAGCTGCTCACAAAGGGAATGGTGATTCTGAGGGACAAAATTCGCTTCTACGAAGGTAGGTATGCTCGTATGTTGCTGAGACAATGAACCCACAGGCTGTTGACGTGTCCGTGTGCGTGTTTGTGCGTGTGTGTGCGTCATGACACGGCCTTTGAGGTTCTCTGGTAATTTGCTGTCCAGTGGGGACATCGCTCAGACCCACGCTGACACCAACCACACCTTGATACAGCTGAAGAGCTAATGTCATGGGGACCAGCGTGCAACTAATGTCACAGTTTCCGTGAGTGTGTGTGTTGTGCGTGGTAAGACAGGCGGTTGGGCGGACCTTAGGTGGCTGGTTAATTAGGGAGGACAAGCTCAAAGAAGAATAAAGTCTAACAATGTTCAACAGATCATACAGACACTGGTCATGTGACTGACACCATTCCAGATGTGGTGAAGTCCTCCCCCTTCCTGTGGGCTCAAGCTGCAAAAACTCACTGCTTCTTACGTTTGTGGGTTTTCTGCAACTTCCTCAGAGATTCAACGATAACACTGCTTTACATCAGTGTTCACACAGTTTTTTGTTTTTCAACACTCCTTTGAGTCTGGGCTAAAAAGACCCACCTTTATTCATTTTTTGATATATTATTCCTGGTTTTCCTCTGTTGATGTCGGATTGGTGGTCGTCCACTTCATATCTGATTTGTTACTTTGACTTCCAGGTCAGAAGCTGCTGGACTCCCTGGCGGAGACATGGAACTTCTTCTTCTGTGATGTTCTGTCCATGCTGCAGGCTATCTTTTACCCTGTGCAGGTACCTGGACATTTCTACAACTAAACCGCAATGTACAATACATTTAAATGTTCGACAGGGAAGTCCACATCTAAAACCTAACCAGCAGACCTGGGAAAAACACTTTAACAATCAATCAATCAAATGTATTTATAAAGCCCTTTTTACATCAGCAGTTGTCACAAAGTGCTTTTACAAAACACCCAGCCTGAAACCCCAAGGAGCAAGCAACAACAGTGTTGAAGCACAGTGGCCACAGTGGTTACAGAAGAACATACAATAGAATGTAGAGTAGCCCAAAGCATGTTTGTGTGTCCATCTCTGTCCTTGCACACGTGTGTGTATTATATGTGTGTGTCACATGTCTGTGTGTTACACATGTGTTATGTTTGTGTGTGTTATGTGTGTGTGTTATGTGTGTGTTTGATGTGTGTTATGTGTGTTTGTTAAATTTGTGTGTGTTATGTGCGTGTGTTAGATGGGTGTGTTTGTTGTGTGTGTTTGTGTGTTATATATATATGTGTGTGTTTGATGTGTGTGTTCTCCACCAGGGCAAGGAGCCGTCGGTTCGGCAGTTGGCCCTGCTTCACTTCAGGAACATCATCACTCTGAACGTGAAGCTGGAGGACGCGCTGTCCCGACCCAGAGCCCGTGTCCCCCCTGCCATCATTCAGATGCTGCTCGTACTACAGGTGGGGGGTTGACACAGACACACACAGACACACACAGACACACACAGACACACACACACACACAGACACAGACACACACACACACAGACACAGACACAGACACACACACACGCACAGACACAGACACACACAGACACACACAGACACACACACACACACACACAGACACACACACACACACACACAGACACAGACACACACAGACACAAACACACACACACATATATATATAACACACAAACACACACAATACACACATCAAACACACCCTCACACACACAGACACACACTTTTAGACACACACACACACAGACACACACACGCAGACACACACACACATGGACACACACACAGACGCACACCCTCACACACACAGACGCACACCCTTAGATACACACAGACACACACTCTTAGATACACACAGACACACACACACAGACACACACACACATGGACACACACACAGACACACACCCTCACACACACAGACACACACCCTTAGATACACACCCACACACACACACAGACACACACACTGCGTGCACAGAATATGATCCTATTGGACTGATGTAGATGAAGTTAAGTGCAGTCTTGTCTCTTGGTGGTTTTCAGTACGAGCTGTGGGGAATCTCCCAGGAAACAGTCTCAATGGGAAATCTGAGTCTCGTTCCCATGACTGCTGTTGACCCCCACCTCAGTGTGCATGTGTGTACGTGTGTGTACGTGTGTGTACGTGTGTGTACGTGTGTGTACGTGTGTGTACGTGTGTGTACGTGTGTGTACGTGTGACATTGTTGGAGTGCCTGTTTGACCAGATGTGCTGTGTCTCCCCCAGCCACCAGGAAGCAGGAGAAAACCTGAACAGAAGATCACTAGATCAGACGAGATTATTGAGTCGAGACCGACTAGCGAAGGAGGAGGGAGGAGGGAGGGACTGGAGACAGGGACCGGAGACAGGGAGGAGACAGGGACTGGAGACAGGGAGGAGACAGGGAGGAGACAGGGAGGAGACAGGGACTGGAGACAGGGACTGGAGACAGGGAGGAGACAGGGACCGGAGACAGGGACCAGAGACAGGGAGGAGACAGGGACTGGAGACAGGGAGGAGACAGGGACCAGAGACAGGGAGGAGACAGGGACCAGAGACAGGGACCGGAGACAGGGAGGAGACAGGGAGGAGGCAGGGACCAGAGACAGGGAGGAGACAAGGAGGAGACAGGGACTGGAGACAGGGAGGAGACAGGGACCGGAGACAGGGAGGAGACAAGAAGGAGACAGGGACTGGAGACAGGGAGGAGACAGGGACCAGAGACAGGGACCGGAGACAGGGAGGAGACAGGGACTGGAGACAGGGACTGGAGACAGGGACCAGAGACAGGGAGGAGACAGGGAGGAGACAGGGACTTGAGACAGGGAGGAGACAGGGACTGGAGACAGGGAGGAGACAAGGACCAGAGACAGGGAGGAGACAGGGACCAGAGACAGGGAGGAGACAGGGACCGGAGACAGGGAGGAGACAGGGACTGGAGACAGGGAGGAGACAGGGACTGGAGACAGGGACCAGAGACAGGGAGGAGACAGGGAGGAGACAGGGACTGGAGACAAGGACAGGAGACAGGGACCAGAGACAGGGAGGAGACAGGGACTGGAGACAGGGAGGAGACAGGGACTGGAGACAGGGAGGAGACAGGGACCAGAGACAGGGAGGAGACAGGGACTGGAGACAGGGACCGGAGACAGGGAGGAGACAGGGACAGCGATCGAGAGGGAAGAAGAGATGGAGAAAGGCTGAGAGAGATGGAAGATGGGAGAGGAACTTGGTATTTAGAATGTTGGTCCAAGAACTATGAGGTTGCAGGGGTCACCGTGACAACAGTGTCAATCGTCTGTGACGGTGTACCTGGGCAAGGCACTGAAGTGATGCTCAGGTGTGTGCAGTCGCTGTAGATTAGAGGGTCTGCCAAAGGACAACAAGGTAATGCACACGTCCTCTATAGAACACAGTCTCCTCTTTGGCCCGGGCTCTGTGTTAGCACGGACCTCATTAGCATTCCTGCTGGAACACAATGTCCCGGCTTGATAATGTATGCTCACACACACACACACACACACACACACACACACACACACACACACA
Source organism: Esox lucius (assembly GCF_011004845.1). Lineage (NCBI taxonomy): Eukaryota > Metazoa > Chordata > Actinopteri > Esociformes > Esocidae > Esox > Esox lucius. Next base: position 3,711,061 of record NC_047586.1, on the reverse strand, counting down.
CACACACACTCACTCTAGTGTGACGAGCCAGGGTGAGGAGGGGTGAGGGAGGAAACATGTCACCCTGCATCACATCACCAACCTCTCCCTAGTGGGACAGGCAGCTTTGGACCAGCTTTGATCTGGGTAATGTGGACCAAGACCTTGGCCATGGTGGGTTATCCACACACACACAAGTTTGTATGGCTATCCTCATGGGGACCAGAAATTAGAAGTTGCATGCTCCCTTGCCCTAATCTTAACCCTAACTTTAACCTAACCCTAATCAATTCCTAACCCTAACCTCAATAAAGTAACATTTATGCCTAAACTTTACCTAGATGTAATGCCTAACCCTAAACTTAACCAACAATGCCTGGACCTTAAAGAAACCCCAATTCTAACTCTAAAATGAATTGTAAGTTTGACCCTAAACCTAAACCCTGAGCCGGAAATTTACTTTTGCCTCATGGGGACCGGCAAAAGGTCCCCACGAGTCACATTCTTTCTGGTTTTACTCATTGAGACATTTGGTCCGCATGAGTATAGTTAGACCTAAAACACACACACACACACACACACACACACACACACACACACACACACACACACACACACACACACACACACACACACACACACACACACACAGATTTCCTAATTAGGACAATAAAGAAATCAGTTATAGTGCCTGGGCGTAGTCAAACAGTGCGTGTGTGTGTCTGTGTGTGTGTGTGTGTGTGTGTGTGTGTGTGTGTGTGACTGGGTGTGTGACGGTTTGTTTTTCGGTGTCTGTCTCTACTCACAGCATTGTGTCCTTGTTGTTAACCCAAGCAGAAAACCCACAGCATAATGACAACAAGGGTTGTGTGTGTGTGTGTCTGTGTGTGTGTGTGTCTGGGTGTGTGTGTGTGTCTGGGTGTGTGTGTGTGCATTAATGCATGTGTTAGGTCAGTAGGTTTACAGTAAGGACGTGAATTGTCTCCCCATCCATGAGACCAGTTCTATTTCTAGTTCCTCTCGTCAAAGGACCCATTCAGACTTTGAGTAGACCCCACAACATGACCCCAGTCAGGATGTTTAATGGACTTAAAGATGCAATCCTGTATTCTGGCCACTAGTTGTAAAGGTGGTGCTGTTGAGTCACACACAAGTGGACAGCCCCTTTGCCTTCAACACACATGAACAACGTTTTTCACCTCGAGTAACATCTGACTGTACTTGAAGCTTTGAAAGTAACTGGCTCATCTGAAGCGAGCTCTCTCCTGTAAATGGTAGCTATCTCCTACTATCCACCACCCCCATTACTGGACGTTTCTACTGGTCGGAGACGTAAATCCTCTCAAGGTCCAAATGTAAATGAACTGGAAAGCAACATTACTTTTTGCTAATCGCTATTCCCTTTCAGCTAGCCCACCACCATTTTTGCTGGACCGCGTAAGCGGAGCCGGCTAAGAAGAGCGAATGTCTCTTACTGACTGACTGACTGACTGACTGACTATCCCTTGTTAAATAGCGTAGTGGTTAGAGAAGCAGACTTGTGAATTATAGGTCCCGACTTCGTATCTCCTTGCAGGTGAAGCGAAGTTCGCATTATGAATTTTTCCGTATAGATGAAAACTTCGCTGGCTAAAACCGTTAGTATCTACATTATAGTAAGCCTAAAATAAAACAGTTTACTGTTATATTGTGACTGTTTCTTGTGGATTTTCCGTGCATGCGTTTTGGGTCAGGATAGACAAACACATTTGCTGGCTTAACAACGTAGTGACGTTATAGTTATAGAAAGCTTTAACTGAAACTGTATACAGTTATATTGCGACTGTTTCTGGCAGGGAAAAGTTCATCTTCAGTCTTGCTAGCAATTGCAAAAATTTTATGATTATTCCTAGGAAGTTAATAGATACTAGTAAGCCTATTACTGGCTAATAAGCTGTTAAAACGGCCAGTGGCAAAAGCAATACAGTTCATAGACACTATGGTGAAGGTAAACTTAATAAGAAATGTTAGTCAGTTTAACACAATCCTCAATGGAGTCTAGCGACTGCTGAAATGGGTAATGCCATGGCGTAGTGGTTAAAGACAGTTACAGCGTGGAAGACCTAAGTTCGAATCTATTGAGAGCAACAACATTTATTAATTATTTCTGGTAGATTCCACGATTTTCTGGTTTTTTCACTTGATGAAAAGTGAGTTATCATTGCCTTTATTGATAGTTATTGTATAAATGTCATTCACGAATGAAAGAAAAAAGTATGTTGTTTTGCCATTAAAGAAAAAAACATGTTCTTATGCCATGAAATGAAATAGCTTTGGCAGACTCGCTAGCAATTGCTCAATTCTTATGACTATTCCAGTAAGTTAGTAGATACCGGTTAAGCTTATTACTGGCTAATACGCTGTTAAAATGGCCAGTGGCAAACGCCATACATAGCTACTATTTGTGGGGGAGGTAAACTCAGTAAGAAATGTTATTCAGTTTAACTGTATCAATGTAATTCACAAATGGCCAATTAACTATTTAAATGGCCAGTGGCAAAAGAGGATTTGTTCAGGAGAGAGACAAGAGGCTATACTGACACCTGGCAAATGTACAGCTCCTTGGTGTGGTAAACGACACAGCCTTTCACGTGGGCGACCCGGGTTCGAATCTTGAGATGGCAACGCTTTCTATTACGCGCCGGCTGAACTAGGCTTGCCTGGTTTCTTGTTTATAGAAATGTATGGAGGTAAAAAAAAAAATTGAGATTTTAAAAATGTCATGTATGGAAATTGTTTTAGACAAGTTGCAATTCGTGAAATTCCACTTTTGCGACAGACCAGATGTCAGTTATGTTTAATTCTTCGGTTTCAATGGAACACAGTTACAAAACTGCGTGTTTAACAGATTCATGTTGGTTTGCGTTTGAAGTTAACATATTTCAATGTATTCTGTTCAGAGGAACGGTTATTACGTTTCTTTTTTTAATTATGATAAATTTTTCTGAGATGCATAGGCTAATGACTAAATCTGTTTTGAAATGATTCAGAGGAATTGCGTTTAGAAACAGAATATGTATGCTGATGTTCATTTAGTATAAACTATAGGCCTAGTTCACAAGTATTCTGGCTACAAAGTACAACCATTTTTGTGCCTTTTGTTGGTGTTGGATGGATGAGGACAGAGTGGACTTTAATTTCTTTATTTGGATATAATTTGAATATATTAGATCAGTGTCTGACACAAACTATTAGACAGGTATACTTTCAGCCAACCTTGACCAAAAATAGCCTTATTTTCGTAGATGAAAGTATGTTTTGGAGAGTATGCCCAGACCCCCCAAAACTAGGCTTAGCCCCCCTATCCATGAATTTCTAGTGACGTCCCTGCTCTATCTCTACCTACAGAGTCGTCCATACACAGTAGACACCATTCTAGCTGAGGGGTTTGTTTTGCATAGCAGGTTTCTGGAGTTCAGAGGTCACACAGACAGAGGATAAAAATAACCACCAATGATTACATTTGTTTCTTCACATTTCCACTGCTTTTGCTTATTGCTCTTTGCCGTACTTTAAAGAGCTTTCATCTGTGCTCAATTTCTCACAAATGTACTCAGTCTCTGCTAGGACGTCATTACTATGGGAAGTACATTGATGTGGTGCTTCTCAACCCTAGCTTAACGAGATGTTTGGGTTGCGGTTAAATGAGTCAGCGTGTGACCCAATGACACTTCCCCTTTCTCAACGAGTTATCCTCTCTCGGATGTCTGTTATTGACAGAGTAGTTCGGGTAAAGAAGTGTTTCTAAAAAGGATTTAACCGAGCAGGCCCAAAGCAGATTTAAGGTTTGACCTGGTGAATGGATTTTGGGTAATGGCCCTGTAGTTTTCCATGTTTGGCACATAATTCCATTACTGTCAGTAGTTGGCACAGAGGGGGAGAGTTACTGGTAGTCCTGACTCACAGCTTCTCAGCCACTGTCCTTCATCTCAGTGTTTATCCAGGCTGGTGTTGCTATTTGGGGCTTTGGGCTGGGCATCCATCACAGCACTTACACAAGCTAATGTAAAATGGGCTTCATAAAATATATATGATTGATTGATTGTTAACTCCCCTAAACTAACTATTTTCCTCCATTCTCTTAAACAGATCACCAGTGCCTTCACCTTGTGAAAAAGTTACTCACTTCCTGTTTGTCCGCATGAGATTATAGAAGCTAGGACTCTGAAAAAGTCTGTATTCCACCTAGGGTTGCACAATTCCAGGAACTTTATAAAAAACTCGCAGTTTTTTGGTTTCCTGGATTCCTCGAATCAGGGTGGACATTCGAAAATTGACCAACTTAAAAAAAAATCTGAGAACTTATTGAAAACCTCAATAACCTCGCAGATCCCAGCTGAACAGTGGTGCTGTGTTGATTCCGCCTGTGTTTGGTGTCTAGCTATGAAGTGTGTCTCCCCATGTTTTTCAGGGTGTCCATGAGTCCAAAGGTGTGACTGAAGACTACCTGCGTCTGGAGGTTCTAGTGCAGAAGGTGGTGTCTCCCTATCTGGGAAGTCATGGACTCTTCTCCAACGATGGCTCCTCCATGCAGAACTCCTCCTGTGTACTGGGTCAGTAAACAAATAATCAACCACCTGAGAAAAAGAGATCTGGTCATGGTCGTTTGTTTGTCCACTTTTTTTTTTTTTATTACCTAGCATTTATTTTTTTTTCATCAGAAATGAAATAAATGTACCGCGCCTCCTTTTTCCCTCTGCAGAAAAACGCCTGCAGCGACGGTGGCCCAAACCCGTCGACACCCACGCCAAGAACCCGGTGGTCCGTTCCCAGTCCTACAACGTGCCCATGCTGACCCCCCTGGTGGAGTACGATGTGGAGACGGGCTCCGTCGGCAGCATCGGCATCCGGCGCCACTCTGTATGCGAGATGACATCCTGTCTGGAAGAAGGCTCCATGACCGACACCGCCGCAGCCCAGCCAGGACCCGTGTCCTCGGACCTTAGCTTTACCAGGGTGGGTTGTGGAAGTCTGGATCTCTGTGGGTCTGTGGAGTCCTTGGGTTCCAACCTGCGGCCTTCCGCTCACTCCGCTTCCGTCTTCCAGAACTCACCAGAACCGTTCCTGCAGGGCGGGGCGGAGTCAGTGGTGTCCCCCTTGGTTCTGTGTCAGTCCCATTCGGGTTCGGCGACGGGATCCATCCCCAGCTGCTCCTCCAGCCCGGAGACCGTGATGGACCAGATATTCAACTGTACGGACTCAGACCAGGATGGCATCTCAGACCAGGATGGGATCTTTATAGAGTTCTCTAAACGTCGTTGCTCTGACTCCTCTGGGTACAGTGGGCGTCAGAGTGTGGTCTAACTCTTCAAAAATTCCCAGTTTTTTCTAGAAATTCCATTTGGATGATTAGATTCCTTACTGTTTATTCTTTCCTGGTTTCCTGAAAAATATGCCTACAGGGAGAATTTCACAGTTCTTCTAACGCCCAACTCCAGTTGATACCTAGTCACCCAGTGATTTGACAGTGGATCTAGATGGATTTTTATCATCTCAGGCAGACTGTGGTCAGTAGTCCACAGTTTTTTCAAGATCTCAAGAAATGTCTGTTTGGTCACGAGACACCAGAGAACTTCTTCCCAGTGACTGATACCCTGGCATCTCTGCCGGCAATACTTCCTGAAAACATCACACACTGTTTTCTAGGCAATTTTTTTGTGAATCTTTCCAAACTCCCTTTATATATATTTTTTTATACATATATATATATATATATATATATATATATATATATATATATATATATATATATATATATATAAAAAAAAACATTGTTTTTTTGTAAGATAATTTTTGATTTTGCTTTGTGTTGGCATTAATGATATCCTGGGACCAGTTCAATTTATATTGACACCTTTGTATCAATCTGTTTGACATGAGTCTTGGGGAGGGGTCAAAGGTCACCTGGTCCCTAGTACTAATACAGTGATCCCCGGATGTGTATTTATCTCTGCCTCAACACTGCCCCCATGTGTACCAGGTGTGTTTGACCAGGGTTTACTGTTTGGAGTCTGACCTGGTGGCGCACTGGTAGGGCTCTTGGCTCATAGGCAAGTGATTGTGGGTTTGAATCCAGGCAGAGGGTGGTGAACTGTGAGTCAGTTGCTTCCTTGGCTTCTCCCTCCTGTGAATGATTAACAGCCCTTATGGAGATGTTGACCTTGCTATGTCCTTGCCTCTGGGGTAGATTCAATGAAACCAACACACCTTAATCTGAAAGTGTGTGCTTATGGGGCCAGGAATTTACCCCAGACACATTCAAGCTATGATCAATTATCCTTGCAGTTTTGGCCTGGTGAGTCGCAGAAATTTTCCCAAATTCACAACCAAGGTATGACCTCTGCGTTTGAAGTGATTTTACCCGAGAGATACAAACACTTCACGCTTCTTTGACCCATGGAGTCACATCCATGTTCTCTCTAATGATTCAGAATCTCAGAAGTAATTTTGATGATTTATAACATTCATTTATTTATATGACGTTAATGCACAACTATGGAGTTGGTTATTCTAATCTGAACTATCAGTTGATGGACAAGGCATTTAGGATTTGTTACGCTAAACCTCTGTACTCTTGACACTTAATGGAGATGGTTTAAAAATATTTTGTCTGTTCATTTCTAAAGGGAACAAGGGGCAGAAGTTCTTCGGAACTTCTCCAGAATTAATATCTAAAGGTGTTTTTGTATCCGAGCTGCCGTGATTGCTGACACATTGCCTATATGCGCACTTCTACAGAACTACCCAGGGCTCCCATAGTATGTATGAATCTTGACTTACCTACAAGGTAAAACGTTTATGCAGATTTTGTTATGATGAACAACTTTCCACATTTCTTTTCCTGTATGGTTGTCTTAATTTATATAGGTTTATTTCAGTTGCAATCAAGAAATAGAATAATTGTATCTGACCCAGTATCTAAAGCCCTGTTTATACCTGCCTCCAAAATGCATATTTCTTCCTTATTCTGATATTTGTCTCTTTACACTTACAAGATCTGATCGCTGTCAGATCGCAATGCGTCTTTTGCCCATAACAGTCTAATGTGAGCACAATCAGAATGTGGACCAAGGCTTCATGTTAGGGGCAGGTATAAATTGGTCTTATGAGGGGTGATGTATGTAGAAATGTACAGTATGAAATATATTTAAAGTGATTTGTAAATAATGAATTATGCATCTCAAATGGCACACTATTCTCAACATCACGGGATATCAAACAATTTCTGGTGGGGACCATTTCTGTCATAGCTAATTAATCATCAACCCCAACCATGACCTGAACCCAGCTGGAATTATTTTGGCTATGCATGTCTGAGAGAACCAACACTTTGTGTGTTGAAGTACTTCAGATGACAACATCCCTTTGAGCTCCCAGGCTCATGTTTCTCAGGGTATACGCATCAGATCCGATCTTTCACACAGCTGATCAGATTGGCCAATTAGAAGAACCGGGCTGCCTATGTTACCGCAGCCAGGGGTGCCCCAAGCCTTTTGGGAGCCCCGAAGCATTTTTTTTTTTTACATTAGAGGTCTCATAAGGCCCGACCGTTGGGCCCCCAAATCAAAAGTATGCCCAGAACTGGCCTTTGGGTCAGTCAACAGTAGAGCATTACACAGGCAATAGTGTACCATTTGGTAAACAGACGGAGATGATAGACTGGCATGTAGTGAAACGATTGTGTTTTGCTCCCATATATGCTGGGAAAACGTAAAATGTAATGCGTAGAAAACAGGACTGGACCCAGAGTGACCTATTGGTGTCAATTTTTTAATTTTCCATATAAAAATCTAGAATTGATAAAACAGAACAGCTCACAAAAAGTTGTCATTTTTTCTTTAACATAAATATGCAGACCGCTGAAGAGGGAATTTCAATGCAAACAAGGGTACGTCTGGATTGGCAACCCATTCCCACATGGTACACTACTTTCAATCCGGGCTCTGTACAGGGGTAGTGTACACTAGGGAATGGTGTGCCAAATTGGACACTTTCAGAGTAATTTACTACATTTTCAGTCTCAAGTGTTTCCTTTTAACACAGCAAATTGTTTCTTTTCTCTCGCAAATACAAATCATGACTGACCATCTATATTTTTAAATAAAAAAGGAACAAAGCACAATGCCAAAGAAAAAGCTACATCAACACACTTTTTGCTTAAAGCATTTTCAATTATTTGAAACCAAAACAGTTATTTTGTGCTATAATACATTCTTTTCTAGCAAATAAAATGCACTTTGGTCATTGTCACGCAGACAGCCACACAACAAAAGTAAAAAAGGCTCTTAATTCTTAACAACAATAACTTGTTTGACATCAAAACGTAACATTTTCCTTTTCTTCTTTAAACTTCTTTAAAGTGCACATTGTCAGGCATTCAAAGCTTTAGCGGCCAACATTGACTGTCAACATCAACTGGTTTGAGGACCTTCTGGTCTGTCCAAACCTCAAGATGCCCGCCACTCAGTCCAATCATTGACAGAACCACTAATAGAACACAAATGTGCTGTGAAAAAGCCACACAACAGAGAATACTATACCAAGAGGATGTAAAAGAAACATCTCAACTGGGCTGTGCTGACCACTGAGCCACGCCTTACCGATTTTCGTGTACAGAAATGACTATTACAGTAACGTTCAGCCAGACTGCATACATTATCCCTCAACATCTGGTGTAGAAAACAGGTCCGAGAGTACCGCACAGTCCCGCCCCGAGAGTAACATCGTTTACGCATTATTGTCTGATAGCAGTTGTCGGTCCCAGGCCGTTGGCGGTGGCAGGGCAGATCTCCCCGCTCAACGCTGAGAACGATCCTGGTTGTGCATTAGCCTGTGTCGGAGTGACCTAACGAGGTGGGTACAGAACGCACAGCCGACCCGGTTCTGTCCCCCGAGAAAACCTGCTGAGGGCAGGGTTTGGGTTTGTCTGACGCCGGCCCAGCCAGCACAACTGTCACAGAGGACTTCTGAGGGAAACGTAAAATCTATCTTAGCAAGCTATAATTTATTTATGTATCATAGCTGCCACGCAGGCTAATCTGTATGTAACGTAGTTTTCTCATTCACAACTTTGGTGTGCTGTGGTCGTCGTCAAGGGCAACGGCAAACGGAAAAAAACAAAAACAGATGGAGGCTACAAGAAAGTGAAAACAGTTGTGTGTACGTAGGTCCGTAAATAAAAAAAACAAAAAGGTTTTCATTATAACCAGTCCATGATTTGAAACAACTCCTCGCAGCAGTTCTCACAGTGAAACGACCGTCTGTGTCTTGTGTTGTTGTGGCCGTATGACCACAGAGCTGCACTGTAATGTGGGTGCGTGGTACCTATATACTAGTCTATACATGCCATACATAACACACACACACACACACGTACACACACAAAAACACACACACATGCACTGAAGTGCTGTAACATCAACCTTGTTTTTGTACAGTTTTTCTGTTGACTGAGTTGTCTTGCTATTTCCCAAGCGGTCCCACTGAGAACACAGAAACCTGTATAGCTTAAAATAATACTTATTTTTTTTTAAACATATTTTTTTTTTCTAAAACAAAATACAAAGAGAAAAAAAAAAAAAAACACTGAAAGGGTAAAATAAATATATCTTGAATTGCACAAGTGAAATGAGCGAGCACTGGTAAGTCTGAGAGAACAGGGCTGTTTGTCAGTCAGTCCATGGAAACAGAGAAGCCCACCATCAGACAGCAATAGAAGACGACAGTGCCCCCATGTGGCCGGAGAATATATCACCATCCAGAGAGCCAGTCGTATCCATTCAGCTTACTGTCATGATTTGATCTTCCAGAGCTGAGGATGGGAAGGTGTGTTCAATTATTTCTTCATGCTGATACATAGACAGACTTCATTTCAAACAGGGCGCGGTACTGAGATTGACCTTTCTAGCACATCTGGGTTGCCTATGTTAATTCATTCAATCTGCTATGACAACGCTAGCCCCTGGCCCCAATGAACCTGGCGTCTGCTGAAAGCGGAGAATATTTGTCTTCCCGGCAGTTACTTCCAATCGTTGGTGTGACTCAATACCGTGGAAATCTTTGTAATACATAACCTATTTCATAATTAAAAGAGGTTAATTTGGGTATAACACTGAATCAGAAAAATACTAGAGCAGGGTTTTATTCACCAGGCCACCATATTTGATACCGGATAAACAAAAAAACAACTGCCAAAAACCCACCAATTAACATAAGAGAGGGGGTGCCTAGCTGCCTAGCTGACTGACAGTCAGTAGAGTTCAGTTGTGTCGGTAGGACGTCTGGGTGAGACTGTATTGATTGTGTTAACACTGACTGGGTTAAGGTCCACACAGTCCCCTCTCACCTTCAGGTTGAAGCCCAGCAGATCACTGATTACTCCAGACACAGCAGACAGGATGACCACCTGGGTGATGTTGTAGAGGAGGGGGTTCATGGTCAGACCATAAAGCCTGAACGGAGCATCCAACTCCTGAAGGAGGTAGAGTGGGCGATGATTAGCGAAGAACAGAAAGGAGCCAGATCAGGTTAAACAGTGTGTGTGTGTGGGGGGGGGGGGGGGGGGGGGGGGGGGGGGGTCTGACACAGACAGACACAGACAGACTCGAGAAAGACTGACACAGACCGGCAGGTAAAAAGTGACGCAGAAAAACAAGCTAGCCGTACCTTCAGCAGTTTGGTGGCAAGCTTCAGGACATTGTTGACCAATGTCAGCTCCTCCTTTTTGTTGGGCTTCTTCTCCATCTTCAGGTACAGATTGATCTGGTGGAAAGACCAGCCCCAGTCAACACAACTGAAGCTTCATCCTGTCCTGTTATCGGCCAGGTGTTCAAAACCCAGTCGCAGGGTGCAACTAACTGCCTGGGCACTGTCATCATGCCTCGACCAGAATTCAAACACCTCTGTGTGGGAGTGTGTGTGTTCACATGTGCAGCCTACTTGTTCTGTGAGTAAGAGGGAGGTGTTGCTGTATTTCTTGCTGGTCTCTGAGCCCAGGGTGACGAAGCGGAGAAGGAACAGGGACAGGGAGGAGCACCAGATCACCAGCTCCCAGTTGTAGTGGCAGTCAAGGAAGGTCTCGTGGACGTGGAGTAACTGGAGAGAGGAGGTCAGGGAAAAGAGCGAGGTGGTCAGTCTACCTGGTGGTCAGTCTACACTGGTGGTCAGTCTACACTGGTGGTCAGTCCACACTGGTGGTCAGTCCACACTGGCAGTGTACAGTCTACGCAGTCCACATTGTCATTTCTTTGTTGTTATTCTCCATAAAAAAAAAAGTGTCCCATTATAAAGCATCATAACAGCATGGAATACTAGGTTCAAATCCCATTATTAAGCAGCATAGCATCAGGCTCAAATCCCAACAAAAGGAGGCTGAATTATTTCTATGAAGGCTGACGTCCAGTGACACACACTGACCTGTGCGCAACAAATGAAAACCACTGAGAGTGTGAGAAGAAAGGCCGAGGACACAATGACATCCACGGAGCGCTGAGGTCCACGTCTCTGCAACACAGTAGAGGCATCGTCAACCACAGTCAAAGCCAACAATGTTCTCGGGCTTAAATTCCCTTCAAATTCCATCCATGATTCCTGGAATCCTTCAACTTGGATTTCTGGAAAATCCTGGGAATGTTAAACCCTTTTCCAGAACACTGCCAAGGAAAATACGCAGCACTGAGGGCAGCTGATTTAGTAGGGATGGACCAACACGGTCCGTACCTTGAGATAGGAGCGCAGCGAGAGCCACATCTTTATATTTTGGACTTTTTTCAGACGGAAGTGGGGCACCTCTGACTTCCTGGCTCGCCGAGCTGAAGTCAGGTGACCAAATAACTTGGCGAACAGCAGCCTCTGTCAAAGCAGACACGTGGAATGCAGTTATTTTTCTACAGAATTTGCTGTTTGATTCAGTTCTCTCTCAACATGGCGAGTCCTTGGAACTAAACGGTAGGTACCCTCATAAAGGCATACGCCATTAACCGTTAACCTACAGGTTCCTAGATTAAATCCCAGCCCAGCAGGGTGAAAAACCTGTTGGTACACTGACCTGTTTGTACGTCCTCTCAGCCACGCTGAGCAGGAAGAAGAAGAGCCAGATGAGACACACACGGACCATGAAGCTTAGCGTTACCATGACGATCACCATGACATCCGAGGAGGAGCCGAATGCCACCGAGATGAGCTCATTGGCCGACAGCTGCGTCAGCTGGTCGAGGTCTTTGTACTGAGACAGCCTGTAGGCGAAGGGTGTCAGGCCCAGAGTCACGGACACCAGGTTACCAAAGATTTGGTAGCCAATACCTGGGGTGTACAAGTTCACCTGAGGAAGGGAGGGGGGGGGGGGGGGGGGTCAGGGGAAGGGAGGGGGGAGGCGGAGGGAGAAATGAGAGACAGGGTTTGTAAAAAAATCAGTATGGTTTACCATTGTATTGGTCTAACAAAGGTGAATGTGAAGTAGTCCTATCATCACTCCTGTACACCACTGAACCCCGCGGACGACAGCCAGGACCGGGTTGGGGCCCCTGGCTTACACAGTGCCGGAATAATACAAGATGGAATCCACAGTCGTTCCCTAACCCACAACCACTTCAGTAATTCTAAAGGTCAGAACCAAAACTATTGACATTTTCAAGATTTACCTCAAGACATTTTTAAACAATAGCGTACGTTGATTAAATATTTACAAAGAATTTAAAAAAATGCCTTTATGTTTATTTAGTATTTATTTAGTATTTGATGTATGTCTTCGATAAATACTGTCTGATTTGATGACTCACCTTGTTCATTATCATCCCACTGATTTCCAGGACCGACATGTCAGCCTTCTTACAGTCATTCCCCTCCCAGACAATGGCACTGACCCGCTCCAGACCTGGGTTGGAGCTGTGTAGCCAAGAATGACCCTGTAGAGGACACAACTACATCAACACAATAACTACTGTCAATAACCCTGTAGAGGACACAACTACATCAACACAATAACTACTGTCAATAACCCTGTAGAGGACACAACTACATCAACACAATAACTACTGTCAATAACCCTGTAGAGGACACAACTACATCAACACAATAACTACTGTCAATAACCCTGTAGAGAACACAACTACATCAACACAATAACTACTGTCAATAACCCTGTAGAGAACACAACTACATCAACACAATAACTACTGTCAATAACCCTGTAGAGAACACAACTACATCAACACAATAACTACTGTCAATAACCCTGTAGAGGACACAACTACATCAACACAATAACTACTGTCAATAACCCTGTAGAGGACACAACTACATCAACACAATAACTACTGTCAATAACCCTGTAGAGGACACAACTACATCAACACAATAACTACTGTCAATAACCCTGTAGAGGACACAACTACATCAACACAATAACTACTGTCAATAACCCTGTAGAGGACACAACTACATCAACACAATAACTACTGTCAATAACCCTGTAGAGGACACAACTACATCAACACAATAACTACTGTCAATAACCCTGTAGAGGACACAACTACATCAACACAATAACTACTGTCAATAACCCTGTAGAGAACACAACTACATCAACACAATAACTACAGTCACCTGATTTAATGACCTATAAACCCTTCTAGCTGGACAAACAGTTGCACCGACTCTCTCCCCCCTAGCCTGTGAACTATAACCCCTGACCCTTAAACTACCTGGTGAAAGGGGTCATCCCGGTACTCCTTCTTAGCAGCAGGACAGACTGCGGTTCCGCCCTCGCCGTCGGTCTCGCTGGTGCAGGAGGAATGACACTCGGCACAGTGCAGGAAGTCCTCCCACAGCAGGTCCTCGGTCTCGGACTCGTGCCTGGTGCTCTCCGAGTCCTGGGTCCGCAGACTGGAGCACCGGGAACTGCAGCTGGTGCCCGACTTGGGAGCCTCCTGGAGAGGAGGGGGAACTGGTGAGTGTGCGTCTGTGTTGGTGTGTGTGTGTGTGTGTGTGTGTGTGTGGTTAGGTCTTACTGAACTCATGGGGACCAAACGTCCCCATGAGTATAGTAAAACCAGAAAAAATTTGACTCATTGGGACCTTTTGCCGGTCCCAGTGAGGTTAAGGTTAGGTTTAGGGGTTAAGATTAGGGCAAGGGAGCATGCAATTTCTATTTTCTGGTCCCCATGAGGGTAGCTGTAAAAACCTGTGTGTGTGTGTGTGTGTGTGTGAAGGTGTGTGTGTAGGTGTGTGTGTGTGTGGGTGTGTAGGTGGGTGTGTGGGTGTGTGTGTAGGTGTGTGTGTGTGTGTGTGTGTGTGTGTGTGTGTGTGTGAACCAACCTCGGTATTGGGGGCATAATGTTTGTTGTAGAGGTGTGTCCTCCGATGGCGTAACGTGCATTCGCTGCCAACTCGCTCCACTCCCCTCCGTATGGCGGAATAAGACCCCTCAGCGTCCTCCTCGCTGGACGCCTCGTCGGACATCTTCTCCACGCCCACGCCGCGACTCTGGATCTCCTGGTGGAGGACAAGACGGGGAGGTGAAAGCTTTGACAACGGAGACCTGACCTGTGACCTGCAGTGTATCCACTTGGTTAGGACCACTTTTAGAGAGTCCAGTCAATATAGGAACAACATGTTGCGAGGCAAGGTTTTTGTGTGTATCTCGTGTTACAGTTTGTACATTAGTAAAACAAGGTTTGGGACATTTGGCTGGTCCTCACTTTAACCAGCAACTTCGTCTCTCCAGGGCAGGGGTCTCCAAACTATTCCACGGAGGGCTGTGTGTCTGCAGGTCTTCGCTCTCTCTCCTTGTACTTGATTGACTAATTAGGTTACTAATTGGTTTGTTTCTACCCCCACCTGGTTGTTTAGGTGTGAACTGGGTACCAATTTATAGGAAAAACCCAAAACCTGCAGACACACGGCCCTCTGTGGAATGGTTTGGACACCCCAGGTGTAAAGGTTCATTATAGGGTTAGAATTTGTGTTAAGTTTATGCATTAAGGGTTAGATTTAGGAGTTAGTCAGGCATAAAGGTTATTGAGGGTTAGGGTTAGGTAAAATAGTTTAGGATTGGGTTTAGGGTAATATAATGGGGTTTCAGGGGTTAGGGTTCAGGCTAGGGTGAGGGGTTAAAAAGATGGAACTCCTAATGGAAATCAATTGCAATCCCACACATTTCCCAGAAGCTACCTTGTTTATCTTGCTGACAGGGGGCAACAGCAGGGCGCTGCGAGGCGGGAGTCCCGTCCAGCACGTCTCGTCCGACCTCAGCAGGAGGTCACAGTGGTGGGGTCCCGCAGCGTGGATCTGCAGCCCCTCCTCGCTGCTCTTACTGGTCACCCTCCCGTCCAGAGACACATAGCCGTTGTCTGTCTCCGTGGACTTATCTATGGACAGCTTGGACTTCTTAGACCTGAGGAGGGAGGTGGAGGATGGGTGAAGTGGGGGGGGGGGTGTTAAAAGGGGGGAGGTGGTAGAGGGGCGACGGGCAAACGCTCCCAGTTGATCTGGCATGCAGAAATCCAAACTGAATCGACGGGTCGATCAATTGGGTCGGTACCGACTGAAGCAGTTGGATGAGAGAAGCCTACAGCTGTGGTGATCTTCATGGGATGTGACACTTCTAACAAGATGAACATTGGAATTTGACTTGGGACTGGGATGCCTGACAGTGCCAATTAGATGCTTGGGCCAAAGGGGACATTTCTTTATGTTTCATTTTCAAGATTTTCACATTTTCAAAAAATTTTCAATGAACTATAAAGCCATTAATTGTTAATTGGTGTTTCTGGAATGTTTCGTTTTTTTTAATCTTTTGCTCAATGATTCTGTTGGCTGTAGCTTGAATAATAAAAGAATAAACAGGAAACTTATACTAAGCTGCAACATCCCTCTTTCCACACTCAGAAAAAAAATAACTCCAAGATCGAAAGACAGACCTGTCCAAAGACAGACCTTTTCAAAGATCTCCTTCGTCAAACTTTGATACTACCCGAGGAAGAAGCAAATAATTCAATGCACATTGAAAGGCTTTAAGATATTTACAATTACAATTTCTCCACATTGTGTTATGGACTTAATTTATAAATGATTCAAAATCAATTATTGCCATTAGTCTCCACACGGTACCCCATAATGACAACGCAGATTTTTTTGTTGTTGAAATTTTCTGAAATGTTTTGACAAAACAGTTGGAATTTCAAAAACAATCTAATGAAATAAGTATTCAGTCCCTTTGCCTCCGATGCTTCCTGTTTCCATGGATCATCCCTCAGAAGTCTCTAGAACTTGATGGAAGTCCTCTGGTCTATTTAAGGACCCACACTTCAGAGTGTATGTCACAGCAAAAACCAAGCCATGACCTCCAAGACAGAATTGTGTCTCAGAGTCTCTTGAGGCATAGACTGGGACGACGATTCATCTCTCAGAACTACATTGACCTGACATAGACAACACAACACTGAAGTGGCTTCGGGACTGTCTGTGAACGTTCCAGTGGCCCAGTTTAAGCCCGGACGTGAACCCAACTGTACATCTTTGGGGGAACCGGAATGTCACCCATTCACTGATGTTCCCCATCCAATATGACAGAGCTTGAAAGGATCAACAAGGAATAACGGGAGAAACTGCCCAAATACAGGTGTGTAAAGCAGGTAGAGGCATAAACAAGCAGACTCGAAGATGATCACTGAGGTTTACAAAGTACTGAATAAACAGTCTGAATGCATCTATATATGATATACAATGAGTTTTTTTCATATTAAATGAATTGGCACAAATAATAAAAATATGCACGTTTCCGCTTTGTCATAATGGGGTATTGAGTGTAGACTGAAGGCAAACAAAAGAAATGTAATCATTTACCTGTAATAAAGGGAGAAGGGTCTGAATACTTTCAGGGTACTGTGCTCTGTGTGCCTGTCCTGCAGCAACAGCACCCCTACTATAACTTCACCCGGCCAGAGTCGTCTTTATCACAGAACGATAGGACCGTTTTGAAGAACCAGACACAGGCGCATCTATGCCCCAATAATTTCCTGAATGATCATAATAAGTAACAACACGTGTCTGATTTTGTCATAATCTGAGTGGGAGCCCGAGTGATGTTGCAGCTTCCTTCCAGCAGAGGGAGACAGAGAGAGACAGAGGGTCACCGAGTGACCTTGTAGAGGGAAAAATACACACCCCGCTTTACAGATATCATGCCAGAAATCTCGGAAGAGAGCGATGCCGAGGCTGTACGGCGAACCGGTGGCGATACCGTGGGAGTTTGGCGCCCCCTCCTGTGTGTTATCAGTACTGCTAGAGCCGTCTCCTTCCCTATGCACCTCCAAGTTAGCTGCCTTCCTCAACCGCCTTCAGCCGGGAAAGATCAACGAGAAAGTGCAGAGTGCTTAGAGAGGTGGGTCCGGGCAAAGGTGTCGTGTCCCAAATGGTGCCCTGTTTCCCGTTTGGTGCACTTGGTTTTGAAGTCGGGCCCTGTGTGTGTGTGTGGGGGGGGGGGGGGGGGGGGGCTCCGCTCAAAAGAGGTGCACATTGAGAACAACCGGGTGCCATTTGGGGCTCAACCTAAAATCAGAGCTGTTGTGACTGACTGAATGAATAAATTAAATGTAGTGGTTGAAATAACAGCCTTTTCATAATTTTTTCACTGAAGGAAAAGGACAAGATGGAAGTAAAAAAAAAAGTTAAATAATGAAAGCAGTTGATTCGATGAAAGCAATGCGTGTCCCCACACCAGATATGGTTAGGAGCTAGCAGTTGTGATCTAAAGGAAAACACTGTCCAACTGTCCTATTGATGCTCCTCAGAGGACGGGACTCTGCTGATAGACGGCAACTGGAAGTAGGATTCATATTGGATTAAAGTGGGATAAGACATTCAAAGTCCTTACAAAGTGAAAAGGGGTCCTGTTTGAGTGTTGCGTCTACGCCAGCATTAACTGGGCTGGGTTTGACCGATGTAACAACAGTCTTACCTGGTGAAAGTCAACAGTCACGTTTTGGATTACAGACAATAGCTGCTCAAAGCAAACTGTTAGGACATTCTGTCTGCATGTTTCCTGACTCTTACAGAACAGATCCATTTAAATATTAACCAGTCAACTATTGACCCAAAGAGGACAAACTCGAAATAACTCAGAATCACATCGTTTCACACCAACCTGTTGTCTTGCAAGGTCCCCCTCACAAGAGGTTTAAAACCTCAAGGGTCATTTCCTGGTTAAATAAAGGTAAATTACATAACAGCTAACCACGATAAGGAGGTATGAAAATAATCTTTACCAGGAACACAATGTCAGGCTGTCTGCCCGGTGGTCTGCCAGAGAAGGAAGTACGGAGGAAAAATTCTAGGAGCTAATTCTAGGCGTTCCCAGGTTTAGAAGAGAGAGGGGGGGCCGCCAAACCTCCCCGTCACCCCACACCCCATCCTTCCCCCACTGACGGAGCCTGAACAGTTGGTCACACAGAGACGATCCTGACTGATGCCAAGTGTGCAGGTGAGATGTTTTAGCAGAAAGAACAGCAGACAAAAGCCAAACAACACAGAGGTATGGATGCACTGTCCAGCTCATAACCTCCCCACCCTGCTACATCCCTCCACCCCCACCCGCAGTCCGCTACATCCCTCCCTCCCCACCCCCAGTCCGCTACATCCCTCCCTCCCCACCACCAGTCCGCTACATCCCTCCATCCCCACCCCCAGTCCGCTACATCCCTCCACCACCAGTCCGCTACATCCCTCCACCACCAGTCCGCTACATCCCTCCACCACCAGTCCGCTACATCCCTCCACCAACCCCCACCCCCAGTCCGCTACATCCCTCCACCCCCGCTACATCCCTCTACCCCCACCCTGCTACGTCTCCCCACCCCACCCTGCTACGTCCCCCCACCCCACCCCGCTACCCCGGGCCCGTCTCCCCACCTTCTTCTCTTGCCCGAGCTGCCGCCGGGGCTGCCGCTGGGTTTGGGGGTTCGCGTGGAGACGATCTGGCAGTGCACCGTGCCCAGTAGCAGCATCAGCCAGGTAGCCCCAAACACCTCAGTAGTGGGGATACCGTGGGGGCCGGGGATGGTGAAGAACAACGCCGCTGCAGCCACTGGAGTGCGGAGGATGGGGGGAGGAGGGGGGGAGGGAGACAGAGGATACAGAGCCAGAGAAACGGGGGAGAGCGATGGAGAAGCGTTGGTAAACATTAGGTCATAGGTCTTCAGCCCTCTCCTGGGGACCCCCCCAGCCATTCCATCTAGTTGATGTATCCCAGAGCTAGCACACCTGAATCAACTTTTTAACTAATTAACAAGCCCTTAACTGTCGAATCAGGTGAGTTATTTCAGGGCAAAAACTGTGAGATGGCTGGGGGGTCCCCAGGAAAGGGTTGAAGACCTGTGTGTTAGGTGAAGTGTGTATATAGGCCTTTCTCCACACACATACACACCGCCACCCTTCTGGCAGTCATGTACCAAAAAAACATTGAACACTGCCTGAGCAGAAAACCGGTCACATCGGCGTGACACTAAACCGGTCACATTGGTGTTATGCAAATAGAGTCTGTGTTCATGCAGCTACCTTGCAGCAGGTAGAGGCAGAGAAGGAGCAGGAAGATGGCCCTGGAGGTGACCTGGATCCACCACCGGAAGAAGAAGGGGAAGAACACCACCCTGACCAGGCCCTTCCTGGTCAGAGACGTCCAGGGAGACTCCGGCTTCGCCTTGGCAAATGCAGAACCTTGACACACACACACACACACACATCAAACCATGGCTATACAAATGGGGGACTCCAACTGGTCCTGTGTGGTGACGTTGGCAGAGAAAGGTGCTTGCAAAGGCAGGGTTGTCAGTTCGTCCAATGGAGGCCCAGGACAAAACCAAGAGTGAATGTGTGTAATCACCATTGTAAGTTATTACAGATAACACTCTGCTAAAATAATTTAATGTAAAACAAAACATTTATTCCCCATAGAAATGTATCTTTACCTAATCCTATTTACTATAACCTAATCCCCCTCCCCCGTGTTGTCCCTGTCCTTGTCCATCTGGTCATGCTGCTGACCTGGACTAGGTTTAAATAGACTCTGGACTCAGCCCACATGCATTTATCAATTATTACTATTTGTACTCTTAATATGTTCACCCGGCACAGCCAGAAGAGGACTGGTCACCCCTCTGAGCCTGGTTCCTCTCTAGGTTTCTTCCTAAATTTCGGCCTTCATAGGGAGTTTTTCCTAGCCACTGAAATCCAACACTACTGATGTTTGCTCCTTGGGGTTTAAGGCCGGGTGTCTCTGTAAAAGTGCTGATGTAAACAGGGCTTTATAAACAAATTTGATTGATTGATCGTAACCCCAGAAACCCATCTTTACACCTACCAAATGCCCTATTACGGCTATCATTGAACTGGATCTTTACCAAATAATTCGTTTGACTCTGAATAATTACATCACAATGACCCAACAGAAAAACTTCACATGAACTGACAAATGTCTGACAGGGGCATCTCCGTGACTCGGCTCATTCCACTAACACCCCCCGCGGGGTGGGGGGGTGCGTTGACAGCCAGGTGACCGGGAGACGCCGAGACGTACCGTCGCGGGGTCACGGATGTGAAACTGCACCCCGCTATGGCAACATCCCTCCCGGCGCTGCCTGGCCCGCGGGCATGAAAAAGCAATGAGGGGAAAACTAAACGAAGACGGGTCCCATGTGACGGATTGAATAATTCAACGGGGTGGGGGGGTTAGAGAGCGGGTGAGTGAGATGGGGGTGAGTGACAGGTTCAGGGTACAGGCAGATTCCAACATGGCTGGCGTGGTTACAGAGAGCTAGTGGGCATCGGGCACGAGCAGACCGACAGTCCCGGCGAATAAGAGCGTCAGCCCACCGAGACAGACCCAGCCTGGACACAAATGCTAGGCGTGGCACGACACAGACACTTTGAGAGCCTGATGACGTTACATCAGCTAATGTGTTGTCTAACAGTAAAACCAGGTTGTGACCTCTGAGGCGGCACGCAAGACTGTCCTGTATCTAACGCATCCAGCTGTACCAGGCAGACATCT